>NW_026111522.1:0-300000 GCF_024679095.1 Eriocheir sinensis
AAAAATAGATATAAAACATATGTAAATTTGTTTCAAAATATATATACGAATACTCATAAAATAACGTAGATTTCTATAAAAATATATATACAAAATACACATATAATGAAGTAAATACGTATAAAAAAAATGTTTAAAAAATACGTATATTTTCCTACATATATATGTTCTTTTATCGGAATTTAGTTTATTTATTTTAATACGAATTTACATTATTTGAGGTATATTTGTTATATATATTTTTATACTTTTTTACATCATTTTATATGTATTTTTTATGTATATTTTCAAAGAAAGTTACTCTATTTTATGAGTATTCGTGTGTGTATATATATATATATATATATATATATATATATATATATATATATATATATATATATATATATATATATATATATATATATATATATATATATATATATATATATATATATATATATATATATATATATTGATACAAATTTACATTATTTATGTGTATTTTGCATATCTATTTCAATACAAATTTACTTTATTGTATGTGCATTTTGTATATTGTATTAATAGAAATTTAGCTATTTTATATGTATTTTTGTATATATATTTTTATACAAATATGCGTTATTATATGGGTATTTTGCATCTTTATTCTCATACAAATTTACTTTATTTTATTGATATTCTGTTTATTTATTTTGATACGATTTTACGTTATTCTATTTGAATTTTGTATATATATTTTTATACATATTTTAATTATTTAATGTATATATTGTATATATATTTTACCCAAATTTACGTTATTTTATGTGTATTTGTTTATATATTTTCATACAATTTTACATTATTTAATGTGTATTCTGTATATGGGTTTCAATACAAATTTGCCTAATTTTATGTGTAATTTGAATATCTATTTTCAAACAAATTTAAATAATTTTTGTGTATTTTTGTATCTATTTTTATACAAACTTTAGTTATTTTATTTGTATTTTGTATATAGATTTTCCAAAAAATATACATTCTTTTATTGGAATTTTGTTTATTCATTTTGATACGAATTTAATTTATTTTATGTGTATTTTGTATATATATTTTTCTACGTATTTACATTATTTTATGTGTATTTTGTATATATATTTTCATAAAAATTTGTGTTATTTTATTGTGTGTATTCGTATATATTTTGATGCAAATTTACATTATTTTATGTGTATTTAGTATATCTATTTCAATACAAATTTACCTTATTGTATGTTTATTTTGTATATTTATTTTAATACAAATTTAATTATTTTTTTGTGTATTTTTGTATATATATATATTTTTTTTTTATATGATATATTTTATGAGTATTTTGCATCTTTATTTTCATAAATATTTACAACATATATTTATGAATATATATATATATATAGAAAATGCACATTAAATAATGTAAATATGTAAAATAAAATATATACAAAATACACATAGAATAATGTAAAATCGTATCAAAATAAATACACAGAATATCAATAAAATAATGTAAATTTGTATGAAATAAAGTTGCAAAATACCCATATAATAAATCATATTTGTATAAAAATATGTATACAAAAACACACATCAAATAATTAAATTTTTATTAAAATAAATATACAAAATGCACATACAATATGGTAAATTTGTATTGAAATAGATATGCAAAACACACATAAAACAATGTAAATTTGTTTAAAAATATATATACGAATACAATTAAAAAAACGTAAATTTATTTAAAAATATGTATAAAAAATACACATAAAATGATGTAAATACGTATAAAAATATATATAGAAAATACACATAAAATAATGTAAATTCGTACCAGAATAAATAAACGAAATACCAAGAGAAGAATGTGAATTTGTATGATAATAAATAAACAAAATACACATAAATAATGTAAATTTGTATAAAACTATATACAAAAATACACAGAAGTAAATTAAATAATAATGAGAATATATATACAAAATATACATAAAATAAACTAAATTTGTATTGAAATATATATACAAATTACATAAAATAACGTAAATTTGTATCAAAATATTTAAACAAATACGCATAAAAATACCAATAAAATAATTTACATTATTTTATTGGTATTTTTTTTTATACGAATTATATTATTATATGTGTATTTTATACATATTTCTTATACGTATTTACATTATTTAATGAGTATTTTGTTTATATATTTTTTAAAAAATTTACGTTATTATATGTATATTTGTATAAATATTTTGATACAGATTTACATTATTTTATGTATTTTGTATATATATTTCAATTCAAATTTAGCTTATTTTATGGGTATTTTGTATATCTATTTTCATATACATTCTTTTATTGGAATTTTGTTTATTCATTTTGATACGAATTTAATTTATTTTATGTGTATTTTGTATATATATTTTTCTACGTATTTACATTATTTTATGTGTATTTTGTATATATATTTTCATAAAAATTTGTGTTATTTTATTGTGTGTATTCGTATATATTTTGATACAAATTTACATTATTTTATGTGTATTTAGCATATCTATTTCAATACAAATTTACCTTATTGTATGTGTGTTTTGTATATTTATTTTAATACAAATATAATTATTTTTTGTGTATTTTTGTATATATATATATTTTTTTTAATGAGTTATTTTATGAGTATTTTGCATCTTTATTTTCATAAATATTTACAACATATATTTGTATAAAATATATATAGAAAATGCACATTAAATAATGTAAATATGTAAAATAAAATATATACAAAATACACATAGAATAATGTAAAATCGTATCAAAATAAATACACAGAATATCAATAAAATAATGTAAATTTGTATGAAATAAAGATGCAAAATACCCATATAATAAATCATATTTGTATAAAAATATGTATACAAAAACACACATCAAATAATTAAATTTTTATTAAAATAAATATACAAAATGCACATACAATATGGTAAATTTGTATTGAAATAGATATGTAAAACACACATAAAACAATGTAAATTTGTTTAAAAATATATATACGAATACAATTAAAAAAACGTAAATTTATTTAAAAATATGTATAAAAAATACACATAAAATGATGTAAATACGTATAAAAATATATATAGAAAATACACATAAAATAATGTAAATTCGTACCAGAATAAATAAACGAAATACCAAGAGAAGAATGTGAATTTGTATGATAATAAATAAACAAAATACACATAAATAATGTAAATTTGTTAAAAACTATATACAAAAATACACAGAAGTAAATTAAATAATAATGAGAATATATATACAAAATATACATAAAATAAACTAAATTTGTATTGAAATATATATACAAATTACATAAAATAACGTAAATTTGTATCAAAATATTTAAACAAATACGCATAAAATAACGTTGTTTTTATGTATAAACAAAAAACACATTAAATAATGAAAATACGTATACAAAAATAAACATATAATAATGTAAATTCGTATCAAAATACATAAACAAAATACCAATAAAAAAATGTAAATTTGAATGAAAAAGTATATACAAAATACACAAAATATATGTTCAAAAATGCACATAAAATGATTTAAATTTGTATGAAAATAAATAAACAAAATACACATAAAATAAGGCAAATTTGTAGGAAAAAAAGTAAAGAATACACTTAAAATAATGTGAATTTGTATAAAAAAGCAACACGAATGCACATAAAATGAAGTAAAATTGTGTAAAAAATATATATACAAAATCTCACATTAAATAATCTAAATGCGTATCAAAATATGTATAGAAAATACACATGAAATAATCTAAACTCGTATCGAGATAAATGAACAAAATACCGATAAATAAATATAATTTTGAATAAAAATATATATAGAAAATACACGTAAAATAACGTAAATACAAATAAGTATTTACACATTATTTTATGTGTGTTTTGTATATATATTTTCATAAAAATTTACGTTATTTTATTGTCTGTATTCTTATACATTTTCTTACAAATTTCATACAAATTCATGTTATTTTATGTGTATTTGTATATTTATTTTCATACAAATTTATATTATTTTATGTGTATTTTTATATATATTTCATTACAACTTAACCTTATTTTATGTTTATTTTGTATATTTATTTCATTCAATTTTAAATTATTTTATGTGTATATTTGTATTTGTATTTAGGTTATTTTATGTGTATTTTCTATATATATTTTCATCCAAAATTACATTATTTTATTGGTATTTTGTTAATTTAATTCGATACGAGTTTATATTATTTGATAGGTATTTTGTATACATATATTTATACGCATTTACATTATTTAATGTGATTTTTGTATATATATTTTTATGCAAATTTACTTTATTTTATGTGCATTTTTGGACATGTATTTTTAAAGAAATTTGTTATTTTATGTGTATTTTGTATATGTTTTCTCATACAAATTTACATTATTTTATTGGTATTTTTTTTTATACGAATTATATTATTATATGTGTATTTTATACATATTTCTTATACGTATTTACATTATTTAATGAGTATTTTGTTTATATATTTTTAAAAAAATTTACGTTATTATATGTATATTTGTATAAATATTTTGATACAGATTTACATTATTTTATGTATTTTGTATATATATTTCAATTCAAATTTAGCTTATTTTATGGGTATTTTGTATATCTATTTTCATAAAAAAAATTTACTTTTGTGTATTTTTGTATATAGTTTTATACAAATTTACGTTATTTTAAGTGTATTTTGTATATTTATATTTATACAAATACACATTCTTTTATTGGTATTTTGTTTATTTATTTTGATACGAGTTTACATTATTTTATGTGTATTTTTTATACATTTTTTATACGTATTTACTTAATTTTATGTGTATTTTGAATATATATTTCTATAGAAATCTACGTTCTTTTATGTGTATTCGTATATATGTTTTGAAACAAATTTACATTATTTTATGTGTATTTTGCATATTCTTTCAATACAAATCTACCTTATTGGATGTGCATTTTGTATATTAATTTTAATACAAATTTAATTATTATATGTGTATTTTTTTATATGTATTTAAAAAAAATATGCTTTATTTTATGGGTATTTTGCATCTTTATTTTCATACAAATTTACATTATTTTATTGATATTCTGTGTATTTGTTTTGATACGATTTAACATTATTCTATGTATATTTTGTATATATATTTTATACAAATTTACGTTATTTTATGTGAAATTGTTTTCATTTCATACAAATTTACATTATTTTATGTGTATATTGTACAGGTATTTAAATACAAATTTAACTAATTATATGTGTATTTTGTATATCTATTTTCTTACAAATTTTAAATTAATTTTGTGTATTTTTGTATATATTTTTGTACAAATTTTCGTAATTTTATATGTAGTTTGTATATTTATTTTCCTAGAAATATACGTTCTTTTACCGGAATTTTTTTTTTTTATACGAATTTACATTATTTTAGGTGTATGTGATATACATACTTTTATACTTATTTACATCATTTTATATGTATTTTGAATATATATTTTCATAGAAATTTACTCTACTTTATGTGTATTTTTATATATATTTTGATACAAATTTACATTATTTATGTGTATTTTGCATATCTTTTTCAATACAAATTTTTTTTATTGTATGTGCTTGTGTATATTTATTTTAATACAAATTTAATTAATTTATGTGTATTTTTGTATATATATTTTTAAACAAATATGCGTTATTATATGGGTAGCTATTTCGCATCTTTATTTTCATACAAATTTACATTATTTTATTGATATTCTGTTTATTTATTATGATACGATTTTACATTATTTTGAACTTTGTATATACATTTTTATACATATTTATATCATTTAATGTATATTTTGTATATATATTTTATGGAAATTTACGTTATTTTATGTGTATTTGTTTATATATTATCATACAAATTTACATTATTTTATGTGTATTTTGTATATGTATTTCAATACAAATTTGCCTAATTTTATGTGTATTTTGCATATCTATTTTCAAACAAATTTAAATTATTTTTGTGTCTTTTTCTATATATTTTTATACAATTTTTAGTTATTTTATTTGTATTTTGTATATAAATTTTCTTACAAATATACATTACTTTAGTGGAGTTTTGTTTATTTATTTTGATACGAATTTACATTATTTTATGTGTATTTTGTATATATAGTTTTTCTACGTATTTACCTTATTTTATATGTATTTTGTATATATGTTTTCATAAAAATTTACGTTTTTTTATTGTGTGTATTCGTATATATTTTGATACAACTTTTCATTATTTTATGTGTATTTTGCATATCTATTTCAATACAAATTTACCTTATTATATGTGTATTTTGTATATTTATTTTAATACAAATATCATTATTTTGTGTGTATTTTTGTATATATTTCATTTTGAATATGAGTTATTTTATGAGTATTTTGCATCTTCATTTTTATATATTTTTACATTACGTAAATATTTTTTATACGTATTTACATTATTTAATGTGTATTTTGTTTAACTATTTTTATACAAATTTACATTATTATATGTGTATATGAATAAATATTTTGATACAAATTTACATTATTTTATGTATTTTGTATATTTATTTCAATTTCAATCTAGCTTATTTTATGTCTTTTGTATATCTATTTTCAAACAAATTTTATTATTTTTGTTTATTTTTTGAAATAATTGTTTTATATAATTTTACGTTATTTTAAATGTTTTTTGTATATTTATATTTATACAAATACACATTATTGGTATTTTGTTTATTTATTTTGATACGAATTTACATTATTTTATGTTTATTTTGTTTGCATTTTTTTATACGTATTTACTTAATTTTTTGTATTTTGTATATATATTTTTATAGAAATCTACGTTATTTTATGTGTATTCGTATATATATTTTGAAACAAATTTACATTGTTTTATATGTATTTTGCATATCTATTTCCATACAAATTTACCTTATTGTATGTGCATTTTGTATATTTATTTTAATACAAATTCAAATATTTTATGTGTATTTTGGTATATATATTTAAAAAAAAAGCGTTATTTTATGGGTACTTTGCAACTTAGTCTACATACAAATTTACTTTATTTCATTAATTAACATTCTGTGTATTTATTTTGATACAATTTTACATTATTCTATTTGTGTTTTGTATATATTTTTTTATGCATATTTACATTATTTAATGTGTATTTTGTATATATATTTTATAAAATATTTACGTTATTTTAGGTTTATTTGTTTATATATTTTCATTCAAATTTAAGTATTAATTTATGTGTATTTTTTATATGTATTTCAATGCAAATTTACCTATTTTTATGTGTATTTTGTATATTTATTTTCATGCAAATTTAAATTATTTTTGTTTATTTTTGTATATAGTTTTATTCAAATTTAGGCTATTTTATGTGGATTTTGTATATTTATCTTCATTCAAATACAGATTCTTTTATTGATATTTTTTTTTGACACGAACTTACATTATTTAATGTATATATATATATAAATATATATATATATATATATATATATATATATATATATATATATATATATATATATATATATATATATATATATATATATATATATATTTATATATCGGTATATATATATTTTGTTGTGTTGTTTTTATATATATATATATATATATATATATATATATTTATATATATATTTATATAGATATATATATATATATATATATATATATATATATATATATATATATATATATATATATATATATATATATATATATATATATATATATATATATATATATATATATATATATATATATATATATATATATATATATATATTTCTATAGAAATCTACGTTATTTTATGTGTATTCGTATAAATCTTTTGAAACATACTTACATTGTATATTTGTATATATTTTTATATAAATTTTCGTTACTTTATGTGTATTTTGTATATTTATTTTCCTACAAATATACGTTCTTTTATCGGAATTTTGTTTATTTATTTTGATACGAATTTACATTATTTGAGGTATATTTGGTATATATATATTTTTATACTTATTTACATCATTTTATATGTATTTTGTATGTATATTTTCATAGAAATTTACTCTATTTTATGAGTATTCGTATATATATTTTGATACAAATTTACATTATTGATATGTATTTTGCCTATCTATTTCAATACAGATTTACTTTACTGTATGTGCATTTTGTATATTTATCTTAATACAAATTTAATTATTTTAAATGTTTTTTTGTATATGTATTTTTATACAAATATGCGTTCTTATATGGGTATTTTGCATCTTTATTTTCATACAAATTTACGTTATTTTATTGATATTCTGTTTATTTATTTTGATACGATTTAATTTTATTCTATGTGTATTTTGTATATACAAATTTACATTATTTTATTAATTTTCTGTGTATTTATTTTCATACTATGTTACATAACTCTATTTCTGTTTTGTATATTTTTTTTATACATATTTACATTATTTAATATATATATATATATATATATATATATATATATATATATATATATATATATATATATATATATATATATATATATATATATATATATATATATATATATATATATATATATATATATATATATATATATATATATATATATATATATATATATATATATATATATATATATTTTTTATACAAATTTAAATTATTTTTGTGTATTTTTGCATATAGTTTTATACAAATTTGCGTTATTTTATGTGTATTTTTTATATCTATTTTCATACAAATACACAATCTGTTATTGATATTTTGTTTATTTATTTTGACACGAATTTACATTATTTAATATGTATTTTGCATTTATATTTTTATACGTATTTACATAATTTCATGTGTATTTAGTATATATATTTCTATAGAAATCTACATCGTTTTATGTATTCGTATATATATATATATATATATATATATATATATATATATATATATATATATATATATATATATATATATATATATATATATATATATATATATATATATATATATATATATACAAATTTACATTGTTTTATTTGTATTTTGCATGTTTTTTTCAAAACAAACGTATTTCATTATGTGCATTTTGTATATTAATTTTGATACAAATTCAATTATTCTATAAGTATTTTTTGTATATGTATTTTTAGAAAAATATGCTTTATTATATGGTTATTTTGCATCTTTATTTTCATAGAAATTTATATTATTTTAATGATATTTTGTGTATTTATTTTATACGATTTTGCATTATTCTATGTGTATTTTGTATATATACTTTATAAATGTACGTTATTTTATGAGTATTTATTATCATTTCATACATAATAACATCATTTTAAGTGTATTTTGTACATTTATTTAAATACAAATTTAACTAATTATATGTGTATTTTGCATATCTATTTTCATACAAATTGAAATTATTTTTGTGTATTTTTTCTATATATTTTTATACAAATTTTCGTTATTTTAATTTTTATTTTGAATATTTATTTTCCTTCATATAAACATTCTTTATCGGAATTTTGCTCATTTATTTTGTACGAATTTACATTATTTTAGGTGTATATATATTTTTCTTCTTATTCACATCATTTATATGTATTTTGTATGTATATTTTCATAGAAATTTACTCTATTTTATATGTATTCGTATATATATTTTGATACAAATTTACATTATTGATGTGTATTTCCATATCTATTTCAATACAAATTTACTTTATTGAATGTGCATTTTGTATATTTATTTTAATACAAATTTAATTATTTTATGTGTTTTTTTTTGTATGTATATTTTTATATAAATATGCGTTATTATATGGGTATTTTGCATATTTATTTTCATACAAATTTACATTATTTTATTGATATTCGGTTTATTTATTTTGAAACGATTTTACATTATTCTGTGTATTTTGTACATATATATTTCTATACATATTTAAATTATTTAATGTATATTTTGTATATATATTTCATGCAAATTTACGTTATTTTATGCGTATTTATTTATATATTTTCATAAAATTTTACATTATTTAATGTGTATTTTGTATAAGTATTTCAATTCAAATTTGCCTAATTTTATGTATAGTTTGCATATCTATTTTCAAACAAGTTTAAATTACTTTTGTGTACATTGTTTTGTGTATCTTCTATATGAATTTCAATACAAATTTACCTAATTTTATGTGTATTTTGTATATTTATTTTCATGAAATTTAAATTATTTTTGTGTATTTGTGTATATTGTTTTATACAAATTTAGGTTATTTTATGTGTATTTTGTGTATCTATTTTCATACAAATACACATTCTTTTATTGATATTTTGTTTATTTATTTTGACGCGAATTTACATTATTTAATGTGTATTTTGTATATATATTTTTATACGTATATATATTTCATGTGTATTTTGTATATATTTTTCTATAGAAATCTACATTATTTTATGTGTATTCGTATATAGGTTTTGAAACAAATTTACACTTTTATGTGTATTTTGCATATTTTTTCAATACAAATTTACCTTATTGTATATGCATTATGTATATTAATTTTAATACAAATTTAATTATTCAATGTTTATTTTTGTATATGTATTTTTATAAAAATATGTTCTATTTGATGGGTATTTTGCATCTTTATTTTCATACAAATTTATTTTATTTTATTAATATTCTGCTCATTCATTTTGATACGATTTGACATTTTTCTATGTGTATTTTGTATATATTTTTCATACAAATTTACGTTGTTTTATGTGTATTTGTTTATGTATTTTGACACGAATTTACAATATTATATGGGTATTTTTTATATATATCTCAAAAGAAATTTACCTAGTTTTATGTGTATTTTGTAAATCTATTTTTCATACAAAGTCAAACTATTTCTATGTATTTTTGTATATATTTTAATACAAATTTTAGTTATGTTATGTGTATTTTGTAAATTTATTTTCATTCACATATATATTATTTTATTGATATTTTGTTGATTTATTTTGATGAATTTACATTATTTTATATTTACTTTGTATATATATATTTTATACGCATTTTCATTATTTAATATTTATTTTGAATATATATTTTATACAAATTCATGGTATTTTATGTGTATTTGTATATATATTTTCATATTTACGTTATTTTATGTATTTTGTATTTATTTCATTACAATCTATCTACCTTATTTTATATTTATTTTGTATATTTATTTCATTTAATATTAAATTATTTTAAGTGTATATTTGTATTTGTATTTAAGTTATTTATATTCTCTCTCTCTCTCTATATATATATATATTTTCATCAAAAAAATTACATTATTTTTTTGGTATTTTGTTAATTTAATTCGATGAGAATTTAGATTATTTCATAGGTATTTTGTATACATATTTTTATACGCATTTACGTTACTTAAAGTGTGTTTTGTACATACATTTTTATGCAAATTTACTTTATTTTATGTGCATTTTTGTACAAATATTTTTATAGAAATTTGCGTTCTTTTATGTGTATTTTGTATATGTTTCTCATACAAATATTCATTATTTTAGTATTTTGTTTATTTATTTTTATACGAATTACATTATTATATGTATTATGTACATATCCTTTATATTATTTAATGTGTATTTTGTTTATATGTTTTTATACAAATTTACGTTATTATATGTGTATTTGTATAAATATTTTGATACAAATTTATATTATTTTATGTATGTTGTATATATATTTCAATTCAAATTTAGCTTATTTTATGTGTATTTTGAAGATCTATTTTCATTTAAATTTAATTACTTTTCTTGATTTTATATAAATTTACGTTATTTTATGTGTATTTTGTATATTTATATTTATACAAATACACATTCTTTTATTAGTATTTTGTTTATTTATTTTGATACGAGTTTACATTATTTTATGTGTATTTTGTATATATATTTTTATAGAAATCTACGTTATTTTATGTGTATTCGTATATATATTTTGAAACAAATTTACATTATTTTATTAATATTCTGTGTATATATTTTGATACGATTTTACATTATTCTATTTGTGTTTTGTATATATTTTTTTATACATATTTACATTATTTAATATGTATTTTGTATATATATTTTATACAAATCTACGTTATTTTAAGTGTATTTGTTTATATATTTTCATTCAAATTTTCATTATTTTATTTGTATTTTGTATACAAAATATCAATAAAAGAATATGTATTTGTATGAAAATAAATATACAAAATACACATAAAATAAGCTAAATTTGTATAAAACTATATACAAAAATACACAAAAATAATTTAAATTTGTATGAAAATAAATACACAAAATAAACATAAAATTAGGTAAATTTATATTGAAATACATTTACAAAATACACATAAAATAATGTAAATTTGAATCAAAATATATAAACAAATACACTTAAAATAACGGAAATTTTTATAAAATATATATACAAAATACAAATTAAATAATGTAGATGTGTATAAAAAAATATATTCAAAACACAAATAGAATAATGAAAATCGTATCAAAATAAATAAACAGAATACTAATAAAATAATGTAAATTTGTATGCAAATTAAGATGCAAAATAACCATAAAATAGCGCATTTTTTATAAAAATATATATACCAAAATACACATAAAAAATTTGAATTTGTATTAAAATAAATATATTTGTATTGAAATAGATATGAAAAATACATATAAAACAATGTAAATTTGTTTCAAAATATATATACGAATACCCAAAAAATAACGTAGATTTCTCTAAAAATATATATACAAAATACACATAAAATGTAGTAAATACGTATAAATAAATGAATACAAAATACACATAAAATAATGTAAACTCGTATCAAAATAAATAAACAAAATACTAATAAAAGAATATTTATTTGTATAAATATAAATATACAGAATACTCATAAAATAGCGTAAATTTATATAAAACTATATACAAAAATACACAAAAGTAACTAAATTTGTATGAAAATAAATATACAAAATACACATAAAAAGCTAAATTTGAATTGAAATATATATACAAAATACATCAAATAATGTAAATTTGTATCAAAATATCTATACAAATACACATATAATAACGTAGATTTGTATAAAAATACATAAACAAAATACACATTAAATAATGAAAATACGTATAAAAAAATATGTACAAAATACAAATATAATCATGTAATTCTTATGAAAATAAATAAACAAAATACCAATAAATAATGTAAATTTGTATGAGAAAATATATACAAAATCAACATAAAATAACGGAAACTTCAATAAAAAAATATGAACAAAAATGCACATAAAATAAATTAAATTTGTATAAAAATAAATATACAAAACACATATTAAATAATGTAAATGCGTATAAAAATATGTATACAAAATACCTATGAAATAATCTAAATTCGTATCGATTTAAATTAACAAAATACCAATAAAATAATGTAATTTTAAATGAAAATATATATAGAAAATACACATCAAATAACCTAAATACAAATACAAATATACACATAAAATAATTTAAAATTGAATGAAATAAATATACAAAATAAACGTAAAATAAGGTAGATTTGTAATGAAATATGTGTAAAAATGCACATAAAATAATTTATATACACATAAAATAGCATGAATTTGTATAAAATTTGTATCAAATTATTTACAAATAAACACCATAAAATAACGTAAATTTTTATGAAAATATATATAAAAAATACACATAAAATAATGTAAAAACGTAGAAAAATATATATACAAAATACACATATAATAATGTAAATTCGTATCAAATTAAATAAACAAAACTCCAATAAAAGAATGTATACTTGTAGGAAAATATATATACAAAATACAAATAAAATAATGTAAAAACGTAGAAAAATATACATACAAAATACACATATAATAATGTAAATTCGTATCAAATTATATAAACAAAATTCCAATAAAAGAATGTATATTTGTAGGAAAATATATATACAAAATACAAATAAAATAACTACAATTTGTATAAAAATATATACAAAAATATACAAATTTTTTTTTTTGAAAATAGTTACGCAAAATACACATAAAAATAGGCAAATTTGTATTAAAATACATATACAAAACACACATAAAATAATGAAATTTGTATGAAAATATATAAACAAATACACATAAAATAACGTAAATTTGGATAAAATATATATACAAAATATACATTAAATAATTTAAATATGTATAAAAATATAAATGCAAAATACACATTGAATAATGTAAAATCGTATCAAAATAAATAAACAGAATATCAATAAAATTAATGTAAATTTGTATGAGAATAAAGATGCAAAATACCCATATATATATATATATATATATATATATATATATATATATATATATATATATATATATATATATATATATATATATATATATATATATATATATATATATATATATATATATATATATATATATATATATATATATATATATATATATATATATATATATATATATATATATATATATATATATATATATACAAAATACATATAAAATAAATAAATTTGTATTAAAATAAATATACAAAATGCACATACAATAAAGTAAATTTGTATTGAAATAGATATGCAAAATACACATTAATAATGTAAATTTGTATCAAAATATATATACGAATACTCATAAAATAGAGTAAATTTCTATGAAAATATACATACAAAATACATATAAAATGATGTAAATAAGTATAAAAATATATATATACCAAATATACCTCAAATAATATAAATTCATATCAGAATAAATAAACAAAATTCCGATAAAAGAGCGTATATATGTAGGAAAATAAATATACAAAATACACATAAAATATCGAAAATTTACATAAAAATATATACTGAAATACACAAAAATTATTTCAATTTGTATGAAAATAGATATACAAAATACACATATAATTAGTTAAATTTGTATTTAAATACATGTACAAAATACACATAAAATAATGTAAATTTGTATGAAATGAAAACAAATACACATAAAGTATATATATAAATATATATATATATATATATATATATATATATATATATATATATATATATATATATATATATATATATATATATATATATATATATATATTTACAAAATACACATAAAATAAAAGTAAAATCGAATCAAAATAATTACACAGAATATCAATAAAATAATGTAAATTTGTATGAAAATAAAGATGCAAAATACCCATAAAATAAAGCATATATCAATAAAAATACATTTACAAAAATACACATAGAATTAATTAAATTTGTATTAAAATTAATATACAAAATGCATATACAATAAGGTAAATTTGTATTGAAAAAATATGCAAAATACACATAAAACAGTGTAAATTTGTTTCAAAATATATATACGAATACACATAAAATAACGTAGATTTCTATAGAAATATATATACAAAATACACATGAAATGATGTAAATACGTATAAAAATATATATACAAAATACTCATTAAATAATGTAAATTCGCGTCAAAATAAATAAATAATATATCAATAAAAGATTGTATTTGTATGAAAATAGATATACAAAATACACATAAAATAACCTAAATTTGTATAACACTATATACAAAAATACACAAAAATAATTTAAATTTGTATGAAAATAAATATACAATATACACATAAAATTAGGTAAATTTGTCTTTAAATACATATACAAAATACACTTAAAATAATGTAAATTTGAATGAAAATATATAAACAAATACACTTAAAATAAAGGAAATTTGTATAAAAAATATATACAAAATACACATTGAATAATGTAAATATATATAAAAAAATATATATACAAAACACAAATAGAATAATGTAAAATCGTATCAAAATAAATACACAGAATGTTAATAAAATAATGTAAATTTATATGAAAATTAAGATGCAAAATACTTATAAAATAACGCATTTTTTTTAAATATATATACCAAAATACACATAAAATAATTGAATTTGTATTAAAATAATTATACAAAATGCACATACAATAAGATAAATCTGTATTGAAATAGATATGCAAAATACTTATAAACAATGTAAATTTGTTTCAAAATATATATACGAATACATAAAAAATAAGGTAGATTTCTATAAAAATATATATACAAAATACGCATAAAATAAAGTAAATACGTAGAAAAAATGTATACAAAATTGACATAAAATAATGTAAACTCGTATCAAAATAAATAAGCAAAATACCAATAAAAGAATGTGTATTCGTATCAAAATAAATAAACAAAACACCAATAAAATAATGTAAATTTGTATGCGAATACATATACAAAACACACATAAAATAACGCAAATTTCTATAAAGATATATGTACAAAAATGCACATAAAATAAAGTAAATTTGCATAAAAATATATATACAAAACACACATTAAATAAAGTACATGCGTATAAAAATATGTATACAAAATACCTATGAAATACCTATAAAATACCTATAAAATAATGGAATTTTGGATGAAAATATATATATAGAAAATACACATAAAATAACCTAAATACAAATACAAATATACACATAAAATAATTTAAAATTGAATGAAATAAATATAAAAAATAAACATAAAATAAGATAAATTTGTAATGATATATATGTTCAAAATACACATAAAATAATGTAAATTTCTATGAAAATATATATACAAATACATATAATAACGCATATTTGTTTAAAAATATATATACAAAAAACACATGAAATAATTGAATTCGTATTAAAATAAATATATAAAAAAGGAACATATAATACAGAAATTTTTTATTGAAATAGATATGCAAAATACACAAATAATGTAAATTTGTATCAAAATATATATAAGAATACACATAAAATAGAGTAAATTTCTATGAAAATATATATTCAAAATACATATAAAGTGATGTAAATAAGTATAAAAATATATATACCAAATATACCTCAAATTATGTAAATTCGTATCAAAATAAATAAACAAAATTAAGATAAAAGAACGTATATTTGTAGGAAAATAAATATACAAAATACACATAGAGTAACTAAAATTTTTATAAAAATATATACAAAAATACACAAAAATAATTTCAATTTGTATGAAAATAGATATACAAAATACACATAAAATAATGTAAATTTGTATGAAATGAAAACAGATTCACATAAAATAACGTACATTTGTATAAAATATATATACAATATATATATATATATATATATATATATATATATATATATATATATATATATATATATATATATATATATATATATATATATATATATATATATATATATATATATATATAGAATAAAGTAAAATCTTATCAAAATAAATACAGAGAATATCAATAAAATAATGTAAATTTTGTGAAAATAAAATACAAAATACCCATAAAATGAAGTATATTTTTTAAAAATACATATACAAAAATACACATAGAATAAATTATATATGTATTAAAATTAATACATAAAATAAAACATACAATAAGGTAAATTTGTATTGAAAGAATTTGCAAAATACACATAAAACAATGTAAATTTGTTTCAAAATATATATACGAATACACATAAAATAACGTAGATTTCTATAGAAATATATATACACAATACACATTACATTATGTAAATTCGTGTCAAAAAAAAAATTTCAATAAAAGAATATGTATTTGTATGAATATAGATATACAAAATACACATAAAATATTGTAAATTTGTTTAAAACTCGATACAAAAATACACAAAAAATAATTTAAATTTGTATGAAAATAAATATACAAAATACACATAAAATTTTGTGAATTTGTATTGAAATATATAT
The DNA here is from genome assembly GCF_024679095.1 of Eriocheir sinensis. NCBI lineage: Eukaryota > Metazoa > Arthropoda > Malacostraca > Decapoda > Varunidae > Eriocheir > Eriocheir sinensis. Next base: position 18,083 of record NW_026111522.1, read on the forward strand.
ACAAAATACACTTAAAATAATGTAAATTTGAAAGAAAATATATAAACAAATACACTTAAAATAACGTAAATTTGTATGAAATATATATACAAAATACACATTAAATAATGTAAATATGTATAAAAAATATATACAAAACACAAAATAGAATAATGTAAAATCGTATCAAAATAAAAACACAGAATATTAATAAAATAATATAAATTTGTATGAAAATAAAGATGCAAAATACCCATAAAATAACGCATTTTTTTTTAATATCTATATACCAAAATACACATAAAATATTTAAATTTGTATTCCAATAAATATACAAATAGCACATGCAATAAGTTAAATTTGTATTGAAATAGATATGCAAAATACTTATAAAACAATGTAAATTTGTTTAAAAATATATATAAAATAACGTACATAATATATCATATATATATATATATATATATATATATATATATATATATATATATATATATATATATATATATATATATATATATATATATATATATATATATATATATATATATATATATATATATATATATATATATATATATATATATAAAAAAAACACATAAAATAAAGTAAATACGCATAAAAAATGTATACAAAATACATAAAATAATGTAAATTGCATCAAAATAAATAAACAAAATACTAGTAAAAGAATATGTATTTGTATAAATATAAATATACAAAATACACATCACATAACATAAAATTGTATAAAACTAAATACAAAAATAAACAAAAATAATTAAATTTGTATGAAAATAGAATTACAAAAGACACATAAAAAAAGCAAAATTTGAGTTGAAATAAATATACAAAAAACATAATATAATGTAATAATTGTATCAAAATATATATTCAAATACACATATAATAACGTAAATTTGTATAAAAATATATAAACAAAATACACATTAAATAATGAAAATACGTATAAAAGATATGTACGTAATGTTAAATTTTTAAAAATAAAGATGCAATATACCTATAAAATAACTCATATTTAAAAAAAAATATATACAAAAATACACATAAATTAATTAAATTGGTATGAAAATAAATATACAAAATTCACGAATTGAAATAGATATGCTTAATAAACATAAATTAATGTATATTTGTATCAAAATATCTACGAATACACACACTAAAATAACGTAATTTTTATGAAAATATATAAACAAAATACATAAAATAATGTAAATACGTGGAAAAATATATGTACAAAATACACATAAAATAATGTAATTTCGTATCAAAATAAACAAACAAAATTAAAATAAAAGAATGTATATTTGTAGGAAAATAAATATACAAAATACACATAAAATTACGAAAATTTGTATAAAATATATACAAAATACACAAAATTAATTTTAATTTGTATGAAAATAGATATACAAAATAAACATATAATTAGTTAAATTTGTATTTAAATGCATGAACAAAATACACATAATATAATGTAAATTTGTATGAAATGAAAACAAATTCACATAAAATAACGTACATTTGTATAAAATATATATACAATATATACATAGAATAATGTAAAATCGTATCAAAATAAATACACTGAATATCAATAAAATAATGCAAATTTGTATGAAAATAAAGATCCAAAATACTATAAAATAAAGCATATTTTTATAAAAATACATATACAAAAATACACATAGAATAATTAAATTTGTATTAAAACTAAAATACAAAATGCACATACAATAAGGTAAATTTGTATTGAAAGAATATGCAAAATACACATAAATCAAAGTAAATTTGTTTCAATATGTATATACGAATACACATAAAATAACGTAGATATCTATAGAAATATATATACAAAATACTCATGAAATGATGTAAATGCGTATAAAAATATAAATACAAAATACACATTTAATAATATAAATTCGTGTCAGAATAAATAAACAAAATATCAATAAAAGAATGTGTGTTTTTATGAAAATAGATATAGAAAATACACATAAAATACCGTAAATATGTATAAAACTATATAAAAAAATACACAAAAATAGTTTAAAATTGAATAAAATAAATATACAAAATAAACATAAGATAAGGTAAATTTGTAATGAAATATATGTAAAAATACACATAAAATAATGTAAATTTGTATGAAAATATATATATATATACAAATACAGATAAAATAACATGAATTTGTTTAAAATTTTTATAAAAATATATAATAATAAAATCAATAAAATAACGTAAATTTTATGAAAATATATATACAAAATACACATAAAAATGTAGATACGTAGAAAATATATATACAAAATACTCATAAAATAATGTAAATTCGTATCAAAATAAATAAAAAAAACTACAATAAAAGAATGTATATTTGTAGGAAAATATATATATAAAATAAAATTAAATAACTGAAATTTGTATAAAAATATATACAAAAATACACAAAAAAATATAAATTTGTTTCAAAATAGATATGCAAAATACACATAAATTTAGGCAAATTTATATTGAAATACATATACAAAACACACATAAAATACTGTAAATTTGTATGAAAATAAATAAACAAATACACATAAAATACCGTAAATTTGGATAAAATATATATACAAAATATACATTAAATATTTTAAATATGTATAAAAAATATATAAAAAATACTCATAAAATAATGTTAAATCTTATCAAAATAAATAAACAGAATATCAATAAAATAATGTAAATTTGTATTAAAATAAAGATGCAAAATACCCATATATACGCATATTTGTAAAAAAATATATATACAAAAATACATATAAAATAATTAAATTTGTATTAAAATAAATATCCAAAATGCACATACAATAAAGTAAATTTGTATTGAAATAGATATGCAAAATACACATCAATAATGTAAATTTGTATCAAAATAAATATACGAATACTCATAATATAGAGTAAATTTCAATGAAAATATACATAAAAAATACATATAAAATGAAGTAAAAATGTATAAAAATATATAGACCAAATATACCTCAAATAATGTAAACTCGTATCAAAATAAATACACAAAATTCCGATAAAAGAACGTATATTTGTAGGAAAATAAGTATACAAAATACACCTAAAGTAGCGAAAATTTATTTAAAAATATATACAAAAATACACAAAAATAATTTCAATTTGTATGAAAATAGATATACAAAATACACATATAATTAGTTAAATTTGTATTGAAATACATTTCATACAAAATATATAATTATTTATCTATATAATGTATATATATATATATATATAGATATATATATATATATATATATATATATATATATATATATATATATATATATATATATATATATATATATATATATATATATATATATATATATATATATATATATATATATATATATACAAAATACACATAGAATAATGTAAAATCAAATCAAAATAAATACACAGAATATCAATAAAATAATGTAAATTTGTATGAAAATAAAGATGTAAAATACCGATAAAATAAAGCATATTTTAATAAAAATACATATACAAAAATGCACATAGAATAATTAAATTTGTACTAAAATTGATATACAAAATGCACATACAATAATGTAAATTTATATTGAAAAAATATGCAAAATACACATAAAACTTTAAATTTGTTTCAAAATATATATATGAATACACATACGATAACGTAGATTTCTATACAAATATATATACAAAATACACATGAAATGACGTAAATACGAATAAAAATATATATACAATATACACATTAATTAATGTAAATTCGCTTCAAAATAAATGAACAAAATATCAAAAAGAATGTATTTGTATGAAAATAGATATACAAAATACACATGAAATAACCTAAATTTGTATTAAACTATAAACAAAAATACACAAAAAATAATTTAAATTTGTTTGAAAATAAATATACAAATACACATAAAATTAGGTAAATTTGTATTTAAATACATATGCAAAATACACTTAAAATAATGTAAATTTGAATGAAAAATATAAAACATATACACTTAAAATAATGTAAATTTGTATAAAATATATATACAAAATACACATTAAAAATGTAAATATGTATAAAAAATATATACAAAACACAAATAGAATAATGTAAAATCGTATCAAATACATTTTTTTTTTTTTTTACAGCAAAGGAGACAGCTCAAGGGCACAAAAAAGTAAACATTAATAAAAAAAAAAAAAGCCCGCTACTTGCTGCTCCTAAAAAGAATCCAAAGAGGTGGCCGAAAGATAAGTCAGTTTCTGGGAGGAGAGGTGTCCTGATACCTCCTCTTGAAAGAGTTCAAGTCGTAGGCAGGAGGAAATACAGATGAAGGAAGATTGTTCCAGAGTTTACCAGCGTGAGGGATGAAAGAGTGAAGATGCTGGTTAACCTTGCATAAGGGGTTTGGACAGTATATGGATGAGCATGAGTAGAAAGTCGAGTGCAGCGGGGCTGCGGGAGGGGGGAGGCATGCAGTTAGCAAGTTCAGAAGAGCAGTCAGCGTGGAAATATCGATAGAAGATAGAAAGAGAGGCAACATTGCTGGCGGAATTTAAGAGGTAGAACACTATCAGTATGAGGAGGAGAGCTGATGAGACGAAGAGCCTTTGCCTCCACTCTGTCCAGAAGAGCTGTGTGAGGGAGCCCCCACACATGAGATGCATACCCATACGAGGGCGGACAAGGCCCCTGTATATGGACAGCAACTGTGCAGGGAGAAGAACTGGCGGAGACGGTACAGAACGCCCAGCCTCGAGGAAGCTGATTTAGTAAGAGATGAGATATGAAGTTTCCAGTTGAGATTTTGAGTTAAGGATAGACTGAGGATGTTTAGTGTTGAGGAAAGTGATAGCTGAGTGTTGTCAAAGAATGGGGATAATTGTTTGGAAGATTGTGTCGAGTGGATAGGTGGAGAAACTGTGTTTTGAGGCGTTGAAGGACACCAGGTTCTTTCTTGCCCCAATCGGAAATAATAGTAAGGTCTGAGGCTGCGTTCTGCAGCTAAGCGTTCTGAGGCTAATATTAGTAAAACAGAATATTAGTAAAATAATGTAAATTTGAATGAAAATTAAAATGCAAAATACCCATAAAATAACGCATTTTTACAAAAAATAGATTTAATAAAATACACATAAAATATTTGAATTTGTATTAAAATAAATATACAAAATGCACATACAATAAGGTAAATTTACTTCAAAATAGATATGCAAAATACACATAAAAACAATATAAATTTGTTTCAAAATATATATATGAATACACAAAATAACGTAGATTTCTATAAAATATATATACAAAATACACATAAATGAAGTCAATACGTATAAAAAAGTGAATACAAAATACACTTAAAATAATATAAATTGTATCAAAAAATAAAAAAAATACCAATAAAAGAATGTGTATTTGTATAAATATAATTATACAAAAAACGCATAAAATAACGTAAATTTATATAAAACTATATACAAAAATACAGAAAAGTAATTAAATTTGTATGAAAATAGATATACAAAATACACGCAAAAAACCCATAAAATAAAGCATATTTAAAAAAAAAACATAAAAAAATTCTCATAGAATAATTAAATTCCTATTAAAATTAATATACAAAATGCTCATACAATAAGATAAATTTGTGTTGAAAAAATATGAAAAATACACATAAAACAATGTAAATTTGTTTCACTTGATATATACGAATACACATAAAATAACGTAGATTTCTATAGAAATATATATACAAAATACACATGAAATGATGTAAATAAGTATAAAAATATAAATACAAAATACACATTAAATAATGTAAATTCGTGTCAAAATCAATAAACAAAATATCAATAAAAGAAGAAGTATTTGAATGAAAATAGATATAGAAAATACACATAAAATAACATAAATATGTATAAAACTAAATACAAAAATACACAAAAAATAATTAAAATTTGTATGAAAATAAATATACAAAATACATATAAAATTAGGTAAATTTGTGTTGATATATATATACAAAAAACACTTAATTTGAAAAAATTTTTATATAAAAATATATATATATATATATATATATATATATATATATATATATATATATATATATATATATATATATATATATATATATATATATATATATATATATATATATAAATACACATTAAATAATGTAAATATGTATAAAAAAAATATATACAAAACACAAGTAGAATTATATAAAATAGTATCAAGAAAAATACACAGCATATTAATAAAATAATGTAGATTTGTATATACAAAATACACATAGAATAATGTTAAATCGTATCAAAGTAAATAAAAAGAATATCATTAAAATAATGTAAATTTGTATGAAAATAAAGATGCAAATTACCCATATAATAACGCATATTTGTATAAAAATATATGTACAAAAGTACATATAAAATAATTAAATTTGTATTAAAATAAATATACAAAATGCACATACAATAAAGTAAATTTGTATTGAAATAGATATACAAAATACACATCATTAATGTAAATTTGTATCAAAATATATACACGAATACTCATAACATAAAGTAAATTTCTATGAAAATATACATAGAAAATACATATAAAATGATGTAAATAAGTATAAAAATACATATATCAAACATACCTCAAATAATGTAAACAGGTATCAAAATAAATAAACAAAATTCCGATAAAAGAACGTATATTTGTAGGAAAATAAATATAAAAAAAACACATAAACTATCGAAAATTTATATAAAAATATATACAAAAATACAATCTAAATTTTTTTCAAAATATATATATATATATATATATATATATATATATATATATATATATATATATATATATATATATATATATATATATATATATATATATATATATATATATATATATATACACAAAATACATTAAATAATGTAAGTCTGTGTCAAAATAAATAAACAAAATATCAATAAAGGAATGTGTTATTGTAGAAGATAAATATACAAAATACATAAAATAATAGTTAAATTTGAATGAAAATATATAAACAAATACACCTAAAATAACATAATTTTTAAATAAATATACAAAATGCACATTAAATAATATAAATATTTATAAAAAAAAATACACAAAACACAAATAGAATAATGTAAAATTGTATCAAAATAAATACACAGAAGGTTAATAAAATAATGTAAATTTGTGTGTAAATTAAGATGTAAAATACCCATAAAATAACGCATTTTTTATAAATATATATACCAAAATATTTGAATTTTGTATTAAAACAAATATACATAATGCACATACAATAAGGTAAATTTGTATTGAAATAGATATACAAAATACATATAAAACGATGTAAATTTGTTTCAAAATATATATACGAATACACATGAAATAACGTAGATTTCTATAAAAATATATATACAAAATACATATAAAATTAAGTAAATACGTATAAAAAAATGTATACAAAATACACATAAAATAATTTAAATTGCATCAAAATAAATAAACAAAAAGCAATTAAAGAATGTGTATTTGTATAAATATAAAAATACAAAATATACATAAAATAACGTAAATTTGTATAAAACAATATACAAAAATAAAAAAAGTAATTAAATTTGTATGAAAATATATATACAAAATACACATAAAATAAGCTAGATTTGAATTGAAAAATATATACAAAATACATAAAATAATGTAAATTTCTATCAAAATATTTATACAAATACACATTTAATAACGTAATTTTTTAAAAATATATAAACAAAATACTCATTAAATAATGTAAATACGTATAAAAAATATGTAAAAATACACATATAATAATATAATACGTATCAAAATAAATAAACAAAATACCAATAAAATAATGTAAATTTGTATGAGAAAACATATTCAAAATACACATAAAATAACGCAAATTTCTTTAAAAATATATGTACAAAAATGCACATAAGATAAAGTAAGTTTGTATAAAAATATATATACAAAACACACATTAAATAATGTAAATGCGTATAAAAATATATATACAAAATACCTATCAAATAATCTAAATTCGTATCGAATTAAATTAACAAAATACTAATAAAATAATGTAATTTTGGATGAAAATATGTATAGAAAATACACATAAAATAATATGAATTTGTATAAAAACAAATATTCACATAAAATAATTAAAATTGAATGAAATTAATATACAAAAGACAAATAAACATAACATAAGTAAAATTTGTATTAAAAATATTTATAAAAATATGAAATAATCTGAATTTATATGAAAATATAATATACATAATAAATATTGTAAATTTGTGTCAAAATATATCAACAACACACATAAAATAACCTAAAATTTGTATAAAAAATATATACAAATTACACATTAAATAATGTAAATGCGTATAAAAATATATATACAAAATAGACATAGAATAATGTAAAATCGTATCAAATAAATCAACAGAATATCAATAAAATAATATAAATTTTATGAAAATAAAGATGCAAAATACATAAAATAACGTAATATTTGTAAAATATATATACAAAAATATACTTAAAATAATTAAAATGTTTTAAATTAAAATACAAAATGCACATACAAATAAGATAAATTGATTTCAAATAGATATGCAAAATACATCTCAAATAATGTAAATTTGTATTAAAATATATATAAAAAACATATAAATAATGTAAATGCGAATATAAAATATATACAAAATACACCTAAAAATAATGTAAATTGTATCAAATTCAATATACTAAATTTCAATAATAGAATGTATCTATGTAGGTACACAAATATATAAAATAATATATAAAATAGCTAATATTTATAAAATACATAAAAATACACAAAAATAATTTAATTTGTATGAAAATAGATATACAAAATAATATATAAAATTAGATATATTTATTGAAATATATATAAATACACATGAAATAATGTAAATTTGTATGAAAATATATAAACAAATAGACATAAACATATATATATATATAGACATATAAAATATATATAGAAAATGCACATTAAATAATTTAAATATGTAAAATAAAATATATACAAAATAACATAGAAATGTAAATCGTATGTAATAAATACACAAATATCAATAAAATAATGTAAAATTGTATGAAAATAAAGATGCAAATTAATATGAAAAAGGATATTTTTATAAAATATATATTCAAAAATACACATCAGTAATTAAATTTGTATTAAAATAAATATGCAAATACATACAATATGTAAATTTGTATTGAAATATATGCAAAACACATATCAAACAATGTAAATTTGTTCCAAAATATATATACGAATAAATATAAAAAGCGTAAATTTCTATAAAATATATGTAAAATACACATAAAATGATGTAAATATGTATAAAATACATATATAAAATACACATAAAATAATGTAAATTGCACCAAAATAAATAAACAAAATACTGAAAGAAGAATGTGAGTTTGTGTGAAAATAAATATACAAATACAAATAAAATAACGTAAATTTGTATAAATTATATACAAAACAAAAGTAATTTAAATTTGTATGAAAATAGATATACAAAATATATATAAAATTAACTAGATTTGTATTGAAATATATATAAAAAATACATAAATAATATATATTTCTATCAAAATAATTAAATAAATACGCATAAATAACAAAAATTTGTTTTGAATATATAAACAAAATACACATTAAATAATGAAAATATGTATAAATATATACAAAATACACATACAATAATGTAAATTGCATCAAAATACATAAACAAAATAATAATAAGAAAATGTAAATTTCTATGAAAAATATACAAATATAAAATAACGCAAATTTCTATGAAAATATATGTACAAAAACGCACATCAAATACTTTAAATTTGTATGAAAATAAATAAACAGACTACACTTAAAATAAGGCAAATTTGTAATAAAAAAAAGTACAGAAAACACTTAAAAAAAAGTAAATTTATAAAAAACACAACAAATGCACATAAAATGAAGTAAAATTGTATAAAATATATATACAAAACACATTAAATAATGTAAATGCGTGTAAAATATGTATAGAAATACATATGAAATAATCTAAATTGTAACGAAATAAATGAACAAATACCGATAAAATAATGTAATTTTGAATAAAATATATATAGAAAATACACATAAAATAACGTAAATACAAATAAATATATAAACATAAAATAATTTGAATTTGAATGAAAATAAATATAAATGAACATAAAATAAGGCAAATTTGTAATGAAATATATATACAAAATATAATGTAGATTTGTTTCAAAATATATATACGAATACACATAAAATAACATAGATTTCTATAGAATATATACAAAATACACATGAAATGATGTAAATACGTATAAAAATATGTACAAAATACACATTAAATAATGTAAACTCGTGTCAAAATAAATAAACAAAATATCAATAAAGAGTGTGTATTTGTATGAAAAATATTAAAATACACATAAAATAACGTAAATTTCTATAAAACTATATATAAAAATGCACAAAAAAATCAATTGTATGAAATAAATATACAAATAAAATTAGGTAAATTTGTATTGAATACATATACAAAATACACATTGAATAATATAAATTTGAATTAAAATATATAAACAAATACATTAATTTAACGTAAATTTTATAAAATATATACAAAAAAAAAAAAATATAATCTATATCTGTATAAAAAAAATATATATATATATATATATATATATATATATATATATATATATATATATATATATATATATATATATATATATATATATATATATATATATATATATATATATATACAAAACATAAATAGAATAATGTAAACTGTATCGAAATAAATACACAGAATATTAATAAAATAATGTAAATTTGTGTGAAAATAAAGATGCAAAATACCTATAAATAACGTTTTTTATAAAAATATATATACCAAAATACACATCAAATATTTAAATTTATATTATGATAAATATACAAAATGCACATACAATAAAGGTAAATTTATTGAAATAGATATGCAAAATACATAAAACAATGTAAATTTGTTTCAAAATATATAGTAATTTACATAAAATAACGTAGATTTCTATAAAAATATATATACAAAATAAACATAAAATGAAGTAAATACGTATAAGAAAATGTATACAAAAAAAAACATAAAATAATGTAAACTCTTATCAAAATAAATAAACAAAATACAAATAAAAGAATGTGTATTTGTGTAAATATAAATATGCAAAACTGGTATTTTGTTTATTTATTTTGATACGAATTATATGATTATATGTGTATTTTGTACATATTTTTTTATACGTATTTACATTATTTAATATGTATTTTGTTTATATATTTTTATACAAATTTACGTTATTAAATATGTATTTGTATAAATATTTTCATACAAATTTACTTTATTTTATGTATTTTGTATATATATTTCAATTCAAATTTAGAATATTTTGTGTGTGTTTTGTATATATATTTTCATACAAATTTAATTACTTCTGTGTATTTTTGAATATAGTTTTAAATAAATATACGTTGTTTTATGTGTGTTTTGTATATTTACATTTATAAAAATACACATTTTTTTATTGGTATTTTGTTTATATATTTTTCTACGTATTTACATTTTACATTGACATTTGTATATATATTTTTATAAAAATTAACGTTATTATATGTGTATTTGTACAAAAATTTTGATGGAAATTTTCATTATTTGATGTATTTTGTATATATATTTCAATTCAAATTTAGCTTTTTTTTATGTGTATTTTATATATCTATTTTCATACAAATTTAATTACTTTTGTTATGTTATTTTATGTGTATTTTGTATATCTATATTTATACAAATACATCTTCTTTTATTTTTATTTTGTTTATTTATTTCGATACGAGTTTACATTATTTTATGTGTATTTTGTATACATTTTTTTATGTATTTACTTAATTATATGTGTATTTTGTACATATATTTTTAGAAATCTACGTTATTTTATGTGTATTCCTTTATATATTTTAAAACAAATTTACTTTGTTTTATATGTATTTTGCATATCTATTTCAATACAAATTTACCTTATTGTATGTGCGTTTTGTATATTTATTTTAATATAAAATCAAATATTTTATGTGTTTTCGTATATATATTTTTATAAAAATTGCGTTAATTTATGGGTATTTTGCATCTTAATTTTCATACAAATTTACATTATTTTATTAATATTTTGTTTATTTATTTTGATACGATTTTACATTATTCTATTTGTGTTTTGCATATATTTCTTTTTATATATATTTGCATTATTTAATGTGCATTTTGAAAATATATTTGATACAAATTTACGTTATTTTAAGTGAATATGTTTATATATTTTCATTCAAATTTACATTATTTTATGTGTATTTTGTATATGTATTTCAATACAAATTTACCTAATTTTATGTGTATTTTGTGTATTTATTTTCATACAAGTTTAAATAATTTTTGTGTATTTTTGTATATAGTTTTATACAAATTAAGGTTATTTTATGTGTATTTTGTATATCTATTTTCATACAAATACACATTCTTTTCATGATATTTTGTTTATTTATTTTGACACGAATTTACATTATTTAATGTGTATTTTGTATATCTATTTTTATACGTATTTACATCATTTCATGTGTATTTTGTATATATATTTCTATAGAAATCTACGTTATTTTATGTGTATTCGTATATATATTTTGAAACAAATTTACATTGTTTTATGTGTATTTTGCATATTCTTTTAATACAAATTTACCTTATTGAATATGCATTTTGTATATTAATTTTAATACAAATTTGATTATTCTATGTGTATTTTTGTATATGTATTTTTATAAAAATATGCTTTATTTTATGGGTATTTCGCATCTTTATTTTCATACAAATTATTTTATTGATATTCTGTGTATTTATTTTGATATGATTTTACATTATTCTATGTGTATTTTGTATATATATTTTATATAAAATGTACTTTATTTTATGTGTATTTATTTTCATTTTATACAAATTTACATTATTTTATGTGTTTTTTGTACATGTATTTAAATACAAATTTAACAAAGTTATATGTGTATTTTGTATGTCTATTTTGTATGTATATTTTCATAGAAATTTATTCTATTTTATGAGTATTCGTATATATATTTTGATATAAATTTACATTATTGATGTGTATTTTGCATATCTATTTCAATACAAATTTACGTTATTGTTTGTGCATTTTGTATATTTATTTTAATACAAATTTAATTATTTTATATGTACTTTTGTATATATATTTTTATGCAAATATGCGTTATTATATGGATATTTTGCATCTTTATTTTCACACAAATTTACATTATTTTATTGATATTCTGTATATTTATTTTGATACGATTTAACATTATTCTATGTGTATTTTTATATATTTTTTTTATACATATTTACATTATTTAATGTTTATTTTGTATATATATTTTATCCAAATTTACATTATTTTATGTGTATTTGTTTATATATTTGCATACAAATTTACATTATTTTATGTGTATTTTGTATATTTATTTTTCTACGTATTTAAATTATTTTATGTGTATTTTGTATATATATTTACATAAAAATTTACGTTATTTTATTGTGTGTATTCGTATATATTTTGATAAAAATTTTACACAAATTCATGTTATTTTAAGTGTATTTGAATATATATTTTCATACAAATTTATATTATTTTATGTGTATTTTTACATATATTTCATTACAAATTTACCTTATTTTATGTTTATTTTGTATAATTATTTCATTCAATTTTAAATTGTTTTATTTGTATATTCGTATTTGTAATTAGGTTATTTTATGTGTATTTTTTATATATATTTTCATCCAAAATTACATTATTTTATTGGTATTTTCCTAATTTAATTCAATACGAATTTAGATTATTTCATAGGGTTTTTTTACACATATTTTTATACTCATTTACATTATGTAATGTGTGTTTTGTATATATTTTTTAATGCAAATTTATTTTATTTGCATTTTTGTAAAAATTTACATTATTTTATTGGTATTTTGTTTATTTATTTTGATACGAATTACATGATTATATGTGAATTTTGTGCATATATTTTTATACGTATATATATTATTTAATGTGTATTATGTTTATATATTTTTATATAAAATTTTCGTAATTATATGTGTATTTGTAAAAAAAATTTGATACAAATTTACTTTATTTTATGTATTTTGTACATATATTTCAATTCAAATTAAGCTTATTTTGTGTTTATTTTGTATATCTATTTTCATAGAAATTTAATTACTTTTGTGTATTTTTGTATATAGTTTTATAAAAATTTACGATATTTTATGTGCATTTTGAATATTTATATTTATACAAATACACATTCTGTTATTGGTATTTTGTTTATTTATATTTTTACGAATTTACATTATTTTATGTGTATTTTGTATACATTTTTTATACTTATTTATTTAATTTTATGTGTATTTTGTATATATATTTTTATGGAAATCTACGTTATTTTATGTGTATTCGTATATATATTTTGAAACAAATTTACATTATTTTATATGTATTTTGCATATCTATTTCAAAACAAATTTACATTATTGTATGTGCATTTTGTATATTTATTTTAATACAAATTCAAATATTTTATGTGTATTTTGGTATCTATTATTTTATAAAAAATGCGTTATTTTATAGGTATTTTGCATCTTAATTTTCATACAAATTCACATTATTTTACTAATATACTGTGTATATATTTTGATACGATTTTACATTATTCTATTTGTGTTTTGTATATATATTTTTTTTTATACATATTTACATTATTTAATGTGTATTTTGTATATATATTTCATATAAATTTACGTTATTTTATGTGTATTTGTTTATATATTTTCATTCAAATTTAGATTATTTTTGTGTATTTTTGTATATAGTTTCATACAAATTTAGGTTATTTTATGTACGCATTTACATTATTTAATGTGTGTTTTGTACATATATTTTTATGCAAATTTACTTTATTTTATATGCATTTTTGTACATATATTTTTATAAAAATTTGCGTTATTTTATATCTATTTGTATATGTTTTCTCATACAAATTTACATTATTTTATTGTAATTTTGTTTATTTAGTTTGATACGAGTTACATGATTATATGTGTATTTTGTAATTATTTTTTATACGTATTTACATTACTTAATGTATTTTGTTTATATATTTATAAAACAAATTACGTTATTATATGTATTTATATAAATATTTTGCTAAAATTTACATTAGTTTATGTATTTTGTATATGTTTCAATTCAAGTTTAGCTTATTTTATCTGTATTTTGTATATCTATTTTTCATACGAATTTAATTACTTGTGTATTTTTGTATATAGTTTTATACAAATTTACGTTATTTTATGTGTATTTTGTATATTTATATTTATACAAATACACATTCTTTTATTGGTATTTTGTTTATTTATTTTGATACGAGTTTACATTATTTTATGTGTATTTTGTATACATTTTCTTATACGTATTTACTTCATTTTATGTGTATTTTGTATATATATTTTTATAGAAATCTACGTTATTTTATGTGTATTCGTATATATATTTTGAAACAAATTTACATTGTTTTATATGTATTTTGCATATCTATTTCAATTCAAATTTACCTTATTGTATGTGCATTTTGTATATTTATTGTAATACAAATTTTAATATTTTATGTGTATTTTGGTATGTATATTTATATAAAAAATGCGTTATTTAATGAGTATTTTGCATCTTTATTTTCATACAAATTTATATTGTTTTATTAATATTCCGTGTATTTATTTTGATACGATTTTACATTATTCTATTTGTGTTTTGTATATATTTTTTTATACATATTTACATTATTTAATATGTATTTTGTATATTTTAAAACAAATTTACGTTATTTTATGCGCATCTATTAAAATATTTTGATACAAATTTACATTATTTTATGTATTTTGTATATATATTTCAATACAAATTTAGTTTATTTTATGTATATTTTGTATATCTTTTTTCATACAAATTTAAATTACTTTTGCGTAATTTTGTATATAGTTTTATACAAATTAACGTTATTTTATGTTTATTTTGTATATTTATTTTCATACAAATTCACACATTTCTATTGGTATTTTGTTTATTTATTTTGGTATGAATTTACATTATTTTGTGTATTTTGTATATATATATATATATTTATACGTATTTACATCAT
Organism: Eriocheir sinensis; assembly: GCF_024679095.1. Taxonomy (NCBI): domain Eukaryota; kingdom Metazoa; phylum Arthropoda; class Malacostraca; order Decapoda; family Varunidae; genus Eriocheir; species Eriocheir sinensis. Next base: position 34,522 of record NW_026111522.1, read on the forward strand.
TTTATGTATTTTTATAGAGATTTACGTTTTTTTATGTATTGGTATATATATTTTGAAACAAATTTACATTGTTTGATGTGTGTTTGCATATCTATTTCAATACAAATTTATCATATTGTATATGCATTTTGTATATTTATTTTAATACAAATTTAATGATTTGATGTGTATTTTTGTATATATGTTTTTATAAAAATATGTTTTTTTTAATGGATATTTTGCATCTTTATTTTCATTCAAATTTACATTATTTGATTGATATTCTGTGTATTTATTCTGATACGATTTTACATTGTTCTATATGTATTTTGTATATAATTTATTTTACAAATTTAGATTATTTAATGTGCATTTTCTCTATATATTTATTTTATACAAACATACGTTACTTTATGTCTATTTGTTCATATATTTTCAAACAAATTTACATTATTTTATGTGTATTTTGCATATTTATTTCAATACAAATTCACCTAATTTTATGTGGATTTTATACATTTATTTTCAGACAAATCGAAATTATTTTTGTGTTTTTTTTGTATGTATTTTAATACAAATTTTAGTTTTTTTTATATATTATTTTGTATATTGATTTTCCTACATATATACATTCTTTTATTGAAATTTAGTTTATTGAATTTGATACGAATTTACCTTATTTTAGGTGTATTTTGTAAATATATTTGTATACGTATTTACATCATTTTAAGTGTATTTTTTTATATATTTTCATAGAAATTTATGTTATTTTATGTGTTGTCATACATATATTTTTATACAAATTTACTTTATTTCATGTGTATTTTGCATATCTATTTCAATATAAATTTACCTTATTGTATGTGCATTTTGCATATTTATTTTAATACAAATTTAATTATTGATGTGTATTTTTGTATATATATATTTATACAAATATGCGTTATTTTATGGGTTACGTTACGTTACGTTACGTGTATTTGTTGATATATGTTGACACAAATTTACAATATCTTATGGGTATTTTGTATATATATTTCAAAAGAAATTTACCTAGTTTTATGTGTATTTTGTATATCTATTTTCACTCAAATTCAAATTATTTCTGGGTATTTTTCATATATTTTAATAAAAATTTTACCTATGTTATGTGTATTTTGTAAATTTATTTTCTTTCAAATATATATTATTATATTGGTATTTTGTTGATTTATTTTGATAAGAATTTACATTATTTTACATGTACTTTGCATATATATTTTTATACATTATTTAATGTTTATTTTGAATATATATTTTTATTCTAATTCATGTTATTTTATTTGTATTTGTATATATATTTTCATACAAATTTATATTATTTTATGTGTATTTTGTACATATATTTCATTACAAATTAACCTTATTTTATGTTTATTTTGTATATTTATTTCATTCAATTTCAAATTATTTTATGTGTATATTTGTATTTGTTTTTAGGATATTTAATGTGTATTTTCTATATATATTTTCAACCAAAATTCCATTATTTTTTTTGGTATTTTGTTAATTTAATTCGATACGAATTTAGATTATTTCATTGGTATTTTGTATACACATTTTTATACGCACTAACATTATTTAATGTGTGCTTTGTATATATATTTTTATGTAAATTTACTTTATTTTACGTGCATTTTTGTACATATATTTTTATAGAAATTTGCGTTATTTTATATGGATTTTGTATATTTTTTTCTCATACAAATTTACATAAATTTATTGGTATTTTGTTTATTTATTTTGATACAAATTACATTATTGTATGTGTATTTTGTACATATTTTTTATACGTATTTACATTATTTAATGTGTATTTTGTTTATGTGTTTTTATACAAATTTACGTTATTATATGTGTATTTGTATAAATATGTTGATACAAATTTACATTATTTTATGTATTTTGTATATATATTTCAATTCAAATTTAGCTTATGTGTTGTGTATTTTGTATATCTATTTTCATACAAATGTAATTACTTTTGTGTATTTTTGTATATAGTTTTATGCAAATTTACGTTATTTTATGTGTATTTTGTATATTTATATTTATACAAATATACATTCTTTTATTGGTATTTTGTTTATTTATTTTGATTCGAATTTACATTATTTTATGTGTATTTTGTATACATTTTTTTATACGTATTTACTTAATTATATGAGTATTTTGTATATATATTTTTTATAGAAATGTACGTTATTTTATGTGTTTTCGTATATATATTTTGAAACAAATTTACTTTGTTTTATATGTATTTTTGAATATCTCTTTCAATACAAATTTACCTTACTGTATATGCATTTTGTATATTTATTTCAATACAAATTTAAATATTTTATGTGTAATTTGGTATATATATTTTTTTTTAAAATGCGCTATTTTATGGGAATTTTGCATCTTTATTTTCATACAAATTTACATAATTTTATTGATATTCTGTTTATTTATTTTGATACGATTTTTCATTATTCTATTTGTTTTTTGTATATATTTTTTATACACATTTACATTATTTAATGTGTATCTTGCATATATATTTTATACAAACTTATGTTATTTTAAGTGTATTTGTTTATATATTTTCATTTAAATTTACATTATTTTATGTGTATTTTGTATATGTATTTCAATACAAATTTACCTCATTTTATGTGTATTTTGTATATTTCTTTTCATACAAATTTAAATTATTTTTGTGTATTTTTGTATATAGTTTTATATAAATTTAGGTTATTTTATGTACGCATTTACATTATTTAATGTGTGTTTTGTAAATATATTTTTATGCAAAGTTACTTTATTTTATGTGCATTTTTGTACATATATTTTTATAGAAATTTGCGTTATTTTATGTGTATTTGTATATGTTTTCTCATACAAATTTACATTATTTTATTGCTATTTTGTTTATTTATTTTGATACGAATTACATGATTATATAAGTATTTTGTACATATTTTTTATACGTATGTACATTACTTAATGTGTATTTTGTTTATATATTTCTAAACAAATCTACGTTATTATATGTATTTGTATAAATATTTTTTTTACAGATTTACATTATTTTAAGCATTTTGTATATGCATTTCAACTCAAATTTAGCTTATTTTATTTATATGTTGTATATCTATTTTCATACAAATGTAATTACTTCTGTGTATTTTTGTATATAGTTTTATACAAATTTACGTTATTTTATGTGTATTTTGTATATCATATTTATACAAATACACATTCTTTTATTGGTATTTTGTTTATTTATTTTATATACATATTTTTATACGTATTTACTTCATTTTATGTGTATTTTGTATATATTTTTATAGAAATCTACGTTATTTTATGTGTATTCGTATATATATTTTGAAGCAAATTTACATTGTTTTATATGTATTTTGCATATCTATTTCAATACAAATTTACCTTGTATGTGCATTTTTTATATTTATTTTAATACAAATTTTAATATTTTATGTGTATTTTGGAATATATATTTAAAAAAAAAGCGTTATTTTATGTGTATTTTGCATCTTTATTTTCATACAAATTTACATTATTTTATTAATATTCTGTGTATTTATTTTGATACGATTTTACATTATTCTATTTGTGTGTTGTATATATTTTTTATATATATTTACATTATTTAATGTGTATTTTGTATATATATTTGATACAAATTTACGTTATTTTAAGTGTATATGTTTATATATTTTCATTCAAATTTACATTATTTTATGTGTATTTTGTATATGTATTTCAATATAAATTTACCTAATTTTATATGTATTTTGTATATTTATTTTCATACAAATTTAAATTATTTTTTGTTTATTTTTGTTTATAGTTTTATACAAATTTAGGTTATTTTATGTGTATTTTGTACATCTGTTTTCATACAAATACACATTCTTTTATTGATATTTTGTTTATTTATTTTGACGCGAATATACATTATTTAATGTGTAATTTGTATACATATTTTTATACGTATTTACATCATTTGATGTGTATTTTGTATATATATTTCTGTAGAAATCTACGTTATTTTATATGTATTCGTATATAGATTTTGAAAAAAAATTTCACTTTTATGTGTATTTTGCATATTTTTTCAATACAAATTTACCTTATTGTATATCCATTTTGTATATTAATTTTAATAGAAATTTAATTATACTATGTGTATTTTTGTATATATATTTTTATAATAATATGCTTTATTTTATGGGTATATTGCATCTTTATTTTCATACAAATTTACATTATTTCATTGATATTCTGCTCATTCATTTTGATACGATTTCACATTATTCTATGTGTATTTTGTATATATTTTTCATACAAATTTACGTTATGTTATGAGTATTTGTTTATATATTTTGACACAAATATACAATATTTTATTGGTATTTTGTATATATATTTCAAAAGAAATTTACCTAGTTTTATGTGTATTTTGTATATCTATTTTCATACAAACTCAAATTATTTCTATGTATTTTTATATATATTTTAATACAAATTTTAGTTATGTTATGTGTATGTTGTAAATTTATTTTCATTCAAATTTATATTATTTTATTGGTATTTTGTTGATTTATATTAATACGAATTTACATTATTTTATATGTACTTTGTATATCTATTTTTATACGCATTTACATAATTTAATATTTATTTTAAATATATATTTTTATACAAATTCATGGTATTTTATGTGTATTTGTATATATATTTTCATATAAATTTACATTATTTTATGTGTGTTTTGTACATATATTTCATTACAAATTTACTTTATTTTATGTTTATTTTGTATGTGTATTTTGTATATCTATATTTTTACAAATACACATTCTTTTATTGGTATTTTGCTTATTTATTTTGATTCGAATTTACATTGTTTTATGTGTATTTTGTATACATTTTTTATACGTATTTACCTAATTTTGTGTGTATTTTGTATATATATATTTTTATAGAAATCTACGTTATTTTATATGTAATCGTTTATATATTTTGAAACAAATTTACATTGTTTTATATTTATTTTTCATATCTTTTTCAATACAAATTTACCTTATTGTATGTGCATTTTGTATATTTATTTCAATACAAATTTAGATATTTAATATGTATTTTGGTATATATATTTTTATAAAAAATGCGCTATTTTATGGGAATTTTGCATCTTTATTGTCATACAAATCTACATTATTTTATTAATATTCTGTATATTTATTTTGATATGATTTTACATTATTCTATTTGTTTTTTGTATATATATTTTTTATACATATTTACATTATTTAATGTGTATCATGTATATATATTTTATAAAAAATTATCATTTATTATCTATATTCATACAAATACACATTCTTTTCATGATATTTTGTTTATTTATTTTGACACGAATTAACATTATTAATATGTATTTTGAATATATATTTTTATACGTATTTACATCATTTCATGTGTATTTTGTATATATATTTCTTTAGAAATCTACGTTATTTTATGTGTATTCGTATATATATTTTGAAACAAATTTACATTGTTTTATGTGTATTTTGCATACTTTTTCAATACAAATTTACCTTATTTTAAGTGCATTTTGTATATTAATTTGAATTCAACTTTGATTATTCTATGTGTATTTTTGTATATGTATTTTTATAAAAATATGCTTTATTTTATTGTTATTTTGCATCTTTATTTTCATAGAAATTTACATTATTTCATTGATATTCTGTGTATTTATTTTGATACGATTTTACATTATTCTATGTGTATTTTTTATATATATTTTATACAAATGTACGTTATTTTATGTGTATTTGTTTTCATTTCATACAAATTTACATTATTTTATGTATTTTATATGTATTTCAATATAAATTTAAATAGTTATACGTGTATTTTGTATATCTATTTTCATAGAAATTGAAAATATTTTTGTGTATTTTTGTATATATTTTTATACAAATTTTCGTTATTTTATGTGTATTTTGTATATTTATTTTCCTACAAATATACATTCTTTTATCTGAATTTTTTTCATTTATTTTGATAGGAGTTTACATTATTTTAAGTGTATTTGGTATATATATTTTTATACTTATTTACATCATTTGTATGTATTTTGTATGTATATTTTCATAGAAATTTACTCTATTTTATATGTATTCGTATATATATTTTGATACAAATTTACATTATTGATGTGTATTTTGCATATCTATTTCAATACAAATTTACTTTATTGAATGTGCATTTTGTATATTTATTTTAATACAAATTTAATTATTTATGTGTTTTTTTGTATGTATATTTTTATACAAATATGCGTTATTATATGGGTATTTTGCATCTTTATTTTCATACAAATTTACATTATTTTATTGATATTCTGTTTATTTATTTTAAAACGACTTTACATTATTCTATGTGTATTTTGTATATATAATTTTATACATATTTACAATATTTAATGTATATTTTGTATATATATTTTATGCAAATTTACGTTATTTTATGCGTATTTTTTATATATTTTCATACAATTTTACATTATTTAATGTGTATTTTGTATATGTATTTCAATTAAAATTTGCCTAATTTAAATCCTTTTTGCGTATTTTTGTATATATTTTCATAAAAGTTTTAGTTATTTTATTTGTATTTTGTATATATATTTTCCTACAAACATACATTCTTTTATTGGAATTTTGTTTACTCATTTTGATACGAATTTACATTATTTTATGTGTATTTTGTATATATATTTTTCTACGTATTTACATTATTTTATGTGTATTTTGTACATATATTTTTATAAAAATTTACGTTATTTTATTTTGTGTATTCGTATATATTTTGATACAAATTTATATTATTTTATGTTTTTAGCATATCTATTTCAATAAAAATTTTCCTTATTGTATGTGTATTTTGTATATTCATTTTGATAGAAATTTAATTATTTTATGTGTATTTTTGTATAAATATTTTTTTTAAATATGAGTAATTTTATGGGTTTTTTGCATCTTTATTTTCATAAATTTTCACATTATTTTATTGATATTCTGTATATTTATATTGATAGAATTTAACATTATTCTAGGTGTATTTTGTATATATTTTTCTTACATATTTACATTATTTAATGTATATATATATATATATATATATATATATATATATATATATATATATATATATATATATATATATATATATATATATATATATATATATATATATATATATATATATATATATATATATATATATATATATGAAAATTAACGTTATTTTATGTTTGTTTTTTATATATTTTGATAGAAATTTAGAATATCTTTTTGGTATTTTGTATATAGGTATATTTCAAAACAAATTTACCTAATTTTATATGTATTTTGTATATCTATTTTCATACAAATTTAAATTATTTCTGTATTTATTTGTATAGATTTTAATTAAAATTTTAGTTATGTTATGTGTATTTTGTATATTTAATTTCACACAAATGTATATTATTTTATTGGTATTTTGTTGATTTATTTTGATACGAATTTACATTGTTTTATGTGTAATTTGTATATATATTTTTATACGTATTTACATTATTTAATGTGTATTTTGTATATATATTTTTATACAAATTTATGTTATTTTACGTGTATTTGTATATATATTTTGATACAAATCTACATTAATATTACGTGTATTTTGTATATATATTTCATTACAAATTTGCCTTATTTTATGTTTATTTTTATATTTATTTTCATTCAAATTTAAATTATTTTATGTGTATATATTTATTTGTATTTACGTTATTTTATGTGTATTTTCTATATATATTTTCATTCAAAATTACATTATTTTATCGGTATTTTGTTCATTATTTCGATTCAAATTTAGATTATTTCACGTGTATTTTCTATACATATTTTTATACGCATTTACGTTATTTAATGTGTGTTTTGGATATGTATTTTTTATAAAATTTTACTTAATTTTATGTGCATTTGTGTTTTTTTTTATATATAAATTAACATTATTTTAAGTGTATTTTGTACTTATTTTACAAAAAATTTGACCTATTTATGTGTATTTTGTTTATTTATTTTCATACAATTTTGAATTATTTTATGTGCATTTTTGTACATATATTTTTATAGAGATTTGCGTTATTTTATGTGTATTTTGTATATATTTTTTCATAGAAATTTACATTTTTTTAATGGTATTTTGGTTACGTATTTTTATACGAATTTACATTATTATATGTGTATTTTGTATATATATTGTATACGTATTTTTATTTTTTAATGTGTATTTTGTTTATATATTTAAAACAAATTTACGTTATTTTATGCGCATCTGATGAAATATTTTGATACAAATTTACATTATTTTATGTATTTTGTATATATATTTCAATACAAATTTAGTTTATTTTATGTATTTTTTGCATATCTATTTTCATACAAATTTAAATTACTTTTGTGTATTTTTGTATATAGTTTTATCCAAATTTACGTTATTTTATGTTTATTTTGTATATTTATTTTCATACAAATTCACATTCTTCTATTGCTATTTTGTTTATTTATTTTGGTACGAATTTACATTATTTTATGTGTATTTTGTAATTATTTTTTTATTCGTATTTACATCATTTTATGTGTATTTTTTATATATATTTTTATAGAAATTTACGTTTTTTTATGTGTATTCGTATATATATTTTGAAACAAATTTACATTGTTTGATGTGTGTTTTGCATATCTATTTCAATACAAATATACCATATTGTATATGCATTTTGTATATGTATTTTAAGACAGATTTAATTATCTTATGTGTTTTTTTGTATGGTATTTTTATACAAATATGCGTTATTATATGGGTATTTTGAATCTTTATTTTCATAGAAATTTACATTATTTTATTGATTTTCTGTTTACTTATTTTGAAACGATTTTACATTATTCTATGTGTATTTTGTATATATATTTTTATACGTATTTACATCATTTTATGTGTATTTTCTATCTGTATTTTTATAGAAATTTACGTTTTTTTTATGTGTATTCGTATATATTTTGCAACAAATTTACATTGTTTGATGTGTGTTTTGCATATCTATTTCAATTCAAATTTATCATATTGTATGTGCATTTTGTATATTTATTTTAATACAATTTTAATTATTTGATGTGTATTTTTGTATATATATTTTTTATAAAAATATGTTTTTTTTTTAATGGGTATTTTGCATCTTTATTTTCATACAAATTTACATTATTTGATTGATATTCTGTGTATTTATTTTGATACGATTTTATATTGTTCTATGTGTATTTTGTATATATTTTATTTTACATATTTACATTATTTAATGTGTATTTTCTATATATATTTCATACAATCATACGTTACTTTATATCTATTTGTTTATATATTTTCATACAAATTTACATTATTTTATGTGTATTTTGTATATCTATTTAAATACAGATTTACCTAATTTTATGTGGATTTTGTATATCTATTTTCATACAAATTGAAATTATTTTTGTGTTTTTTTGTATGTATTTTAATACAAATTTTAGGTTTTTCATATATTATTTTGTATATTGATTTTCCTACATATATACATTCTTTTACTGAAATTTAGTTTATTGAATTTGATACGAATTTACCTTATTTTAGATGTATTTTGTATATATATTTTTATACGTATTTACATCATTTTTTGTATTTTTTTATATGTTTTCATAGAAATTTACATTATTCTATGTGTTTTCGTATATCTATTTTAATACAAATTTACATTATTTGATGTGTATTTTGCATATCTATTTCAATACAAATTTACTTTATTGTATGTATGTATTTTTTTTAATACAAATTTAATTATTTTATGTGTATTTTTGTATATATATATATATATATATATATATATATATATATATATATATATATATATATATATATATATATATATATATATATATATATATATATATATATATATATATATATATATATATATATATATATATATATTTATTCAAATATGGGTTATTTTATGGGTATTTTGCATCTTTATTTTCATAGAAATTTACATTATTTTATTGATATTCTGTTCATTTATTTTTATACGATTTTACATTATTCTATGTGTATTTTGTATATATTTTTTATACATTTTTCCTTAATTTAATGTGTATTTTATATATATATTTTATACAAATTTACGTTACGTTACGTTACGTTACGTTACGTGTATTTGTTGATATATGTTGACACAAATTTACAATATTTTGTATATATATATGAAAAGAAATTTACCTAGTTTAATGTGTATTTTGTATATCTATTTTCATACAAATTCAAATTATTTCTGGGTATTTTTTAATATATTTTAATACAAATTTTACTTATGTTACGTGTATTTTGTAAGTTTATTTTCAATCAAAAATATATTATTTTATTGGTATTTTGTTTATTTATTTTGATAAGAATTTACATTATTTTGTATGTATTTTGTATATATATTTTCATACATTATGTAATGTTTATTTTGAATATATATATTTTTACACTAATTCATGTTATTTTTTGTGTATTTGTATATATATTTTCATACAAATTTATTTTATTTTATGTGTATTTTGTACATATATTTCATTACAAATTTACGTTATTTTATGTTTATTTTGTATATTTATTTCATTCAATTTTAAATTATTTTATGTGTATATTTGTATTTGTATTAAGGTTATTTTATGTGTATTTTCTATATATTTTTTCATCCAAAATTCAATTATTTTATTGGTATTTTTTAATTTAATTTGATGCGAATTTAGATTATTTCATAGGCATTTTGTATATATATTTTTATACGCATGTACATTATTTAATGTGTGTTTAGTATATATATTTTTATGCAAATTTACTCTATTTTATATGCATTTTTGTACATATATTTTTATAGAAATTTGCGTTATTTTATGTGTATTTTGTATATGTTTTCTCATACAAATTTACATTATTTTATTGGTATTTTGTTTGTTTATTTTGATACGAATTACATTATTATATGAGTATTTTGTACAAATTTTTTATACGTATTTACATTATTTAATGAGTATTTTGTTTATATATTTTTATACCAATTCACTTTATTATATGTGTATTTTTATAAATATTTTGATACAAATTTACTTTTGTGGAATTTTGTGTATAGTTTTATACAAATTTACGTTATTTAATGTGTATTTTGTATATTTATATTAATACAAATACATTCTTTTATTGGTATTTTGTTTATTTATTTTGATACGAATTTACATTATTTTATGTGTATTTTGTATACATTTTTTTATACGTATTTACTTAATTTTATGTCTATTTTGTATATATATTTTTTATAGAAATCTACCTTATTTTATGTGTATTCGTATATATATTTTGAAACAAATTCACATTGTTTATATGTATTTTGCATATCTATTTCAATACAGGTTTACGTTATTGTATGTGCATTTTGTATATTTATTTTAATACAAATTCAATTATTTTATGTGTATTTTGTATATATATTTAAAAAAAAAGCGTTATTTTATGGGTATTTTGCATCTTAATTTTCATACAAATTTACATTATTTTATTAACATTCTGTGTATTTATTTTGATACGATTTTACATTATTCTATTTGTGTTTTGTATATATTTTTTTATATTTTTATTTAATTTTATATATATATATATATATATATATATATATATATATATATATATATATATATATATATATATATATATATATATATATATATATATATATATATATATATATATATATATATATATATATATATATATATATATATATATATATATATATATATATATATATATATATATATATATATATATATATATATATATATATATATATATATATATATATATTATAGAAATTTACATTATTTTAAGTGCATTTGTTTATAGATTTTCATTCAAATTTACATTATCTTAGGTGTATTTTGTATATGTATTTAAATACAAATTTACCTAATTTTATGTGTATTTTGTATATTTATTTTCATACAAATTTAAGCTGTTTTTGTGTATTTTTGTATATAGTTTTATACAAATTTAGGTTATTTCATGTGTATTTTGTATATCTATTTTCATACAAATACATATTCTTTTATTGATATTTTGTTTATTTATTTTGACGCGAATTTACATTATTTAATGTGTATTTTGTATATATATATTTATACGTATTTACATCATTTCTTGTGTAATTTGTATATATATTTCTATACAAAATCTACGTTATTTTATGTGTATTCGTATATATATTTTGAAACAAATTTACACTGTTTTATGTGTTTTTTGCATATTTTTTAATACAAATTTACCATATTGTATGTGCATTTTGTATATTAATTTTAATACAAATTTAATTATTTTTGTGTATTTTTGTATATATTTTTATATAAATTTTCGTTACTTTATGTGTATATTGTATATTTATTTTCCTGTAAATATACGTTCTTTTATCGGAATTTTGTTTATTTATTTTGATACGAGTTTACATTATTTGAGGTATATTTGGTATATATATTTTATTCCTTATTTACATCATTTTATATGTATTTTGCATGCAAATTTTCATAGAAATTTACTCTATTTTATGAATATTCGTATATATATTTATATCCAAATTTACATTATTGATGTGTATATTGCATATCTATTTCAATACAAATTTACTTTATTGTATGTGCATTTTGTATATTTATTTTAATACAAATTTAATTATTTATATGTATTTTAGTATATATATTTTTACACAAATATGCGTTTTTATATGGGTATTTTGCATCTTTATTTTCATAGAAATTTACATTATTTTATTGATATTCTGTTTATTTAATTTGATACGATTTAACATTATTTTATGAGTATTTTGTATATATATTTTTATACATATTTAAATTATTTCATGTATATTTTGTATATATATATTTTATCCAAATTTACGTTATTTTATGTGTATTTGTTTATATATTTTTATAAAAATTTACATTATTTTATTTGTGTTTTGTATATGTATCTCAATACAAATTTGCCTAACTTTATGTGTATTTTGTATATCTATTTTCAAAGAAATTTAAATTATTTTTGTGTATTTTTGGATATATTTTTAAACAAATTTTAGTTATTTTATTTGTATTTTGTATATATATTTTCCTACAAATATACGTTCTTTTATTGAAATTTTGTTTATTTATTTTGATACGAATTGACATTATTTTATGTGTATTTTGTATATATATATTTTTCTACGTATTTAAATTATTTTATCTGTATTTTGTATATACATTTTCATAAAAACTTAGGTTATTTTATTGTGTGTATTCGTAAATTTTTTTGATACAAATTTTATACAAATTCATGTTATTTTATGTGTATTTGTATATATATTTTCATACAAATTTATATTATTTTATGTGTATTTTTACATATATTTCATTACAAATTTACCTTATTTTATGTTTATTTTTTATATTTATTGCATTCAATTTTAAATTATTTTATGTGTATATATTTGTATTTGAATTAAGGTTATTTTATATGTATTTTCTATATATATATTTTCATTCAAAATTACATTATTTTAATGGTATTTTCTTAATTTAATTTGATACGAATTAAGACTATTTCATAGGTATTTTGTATACATATTTTTATACTCATTTACATTATCTAATGTGTGTTTTGTATATATATTTTTATGCAAATTTATTTTTGCATTTTTGTACATATATTTTGTAGAAATTTGATTTATTTTATGTGAATTTTTTATATGTTTACTCATACAAATTTATATTATTTTATTGGTATTTTGTTTATTTATTTTGATACGAATTACATTATTATATGTGTATTTTGTACATATTTTTTTATACGTATTTACATTATTTAATGTGTATTTTGTTTATATATTTTCATACAAATTTACGTTATTATATGTGTATTTGTATAAATATTTTGATACAAATTTACTTTTTTTCATGTATTTTGTATATATATTTCAATTCAAATTTAGTTTATTTTGTGTGTATTTTGTAAATCTATTTTCTTGCAAATTTAATTACTTCTGTGTATATAAGTGTATTTAAGTTTGTATAGAGTTTTATATAAGTTTACGTTATTTTATGTGTATTTTGTATATTTATATTCATACAAATACACATTCTTTTATTATTTTGTTTATTTATTTTGATACGAATTTACATTCTTTTATGTGTATTTTGTATACATTTTTTTATACGTATTTACTTCGTTGTATATATGTATTTTGTATATATATTTTTATAGAAATCTACGTTATTTTTTGTGTATTCGTATATATATTTTGAAACAAATTTACATTGTTTTATATGTATTTTGCATATCTATTTCAATACAAATTTACCTTATTGTATGTTTTTTTTGTATATTTATTTTAATACAAATTAAAAAAAATTTGTGTATTTTGGTATATATATTTTTATTAAAAAATGCGTTATTTTATGGGTATTTTGCTTCTTTACATTATTTTATTAATATTCTATTTATTAATTTTGATACGATTTTACATTATTCTATTTGTGTTTTGTATATATTTTTTTATACAAATTTATGTTATTTTAAGTGTATTTGTTTATTCATTTTCAATTAAATTTACATTATTTTATATGTATTTTGTATATGTATTTCAATACAAATTTACCTAACTTTATGTGTATTTTGTATATTTATTTTCATACATATTTCAATTATTTTTGTTCATTTTTGTACATAGTTTTATAGAAATTTAGGTTATTTTATGTGTATTTTGTATATCTATTTTCATACAAATACACATTCTTTTATTGATATTTTGTTTATTTATCTTGTCGCGATTTTACATTATTTAACGTGTATTTTATATATATATATATATATATATATATATAGATAGATATATATATATATATATTTATATATATATATATATATATATATATATATATATATATATATATTTATACGTATTTACATCATTTCATGTGTATTTTGTATATATATTCCTATAGAAATCTACGTTATTTTATGTGTATTCGTATATATATTTTGAAACAAATTTACACTGTTTTATGTGTATTTTGTATATATTTTCAAAACATATTTACCTTATTGTATGTGCATTTTGTATATTAATTTTAATAGAAATTTAATTATTCTATATGTATTTTTGTATAAGTATTTTTTAAAAAATATGCTTTATTTTATGTGTGTTTTGCATATTTATTTTCATACAAATTTAAATTATTTTATTGATATTCTGTGTATTTATTTTGATACGAATTTACATTATTCTATGTGTATTTTGTATATATATTTTATACAACTATACGTTATTTTATGTGTATTTTTTTCCATTTCATACAAATTTACATTAATTTATGTATATTTTCTACATGTATTTAAATACAAATTTAACTAATTATATGTATATTTTGTATATCTATTTTCATACAAATTGATATTATTATTTTTTTCTTCTATATATTTTTATCCAAATTTTCGTTATTTTATGTGTATTTTGTACATCTATTTTCCTACATATATAAGTTTTTTTCAATTTTGTTTATGTATTTTGATAATTTACATTATTTTTAGATATATATATATATATATATATATATATATATATATATATATATATATATATATATATATATATATATATATATATATATATATATATATATATATCTTATACTTATTTACATCATTTATATGTATTTTGTATGTATATTTTCATAGAAATTTACTCTATTTTATATGTATTCGTATATATATTTTAATACAAATTTACATTATTGAATGTGCATTTTGTATATTTATTATAATACAAATTTAATTATTTGATGTGTTTTTTTTGTATGTATATTTTTATACAAATATGCGTTATTATATGCGTATTTTGCATCTTTATTTTCCCATGTGGGTAGTTTTAAGCCACTCGACGGTGACCGAAAAATCCGGGTGGTAGCGTGATCACTTCGGCCACCGCCTACCCTACATTTACATGCACATGGTACAAAAATGCACATAAAATAAAGTAAATTTGCATTAAAATATATATACAAAACACACATTAAATAATGTAAATGCGTATAAAAATATGTATACAAAATACCTATGAAATAATCTAAATTCTTATCGAGTTAAATTAACGAAGTACCAATAAAATAATGTAGTTTTTTGGATGAAAATATATATAGAAAATACACTTAAAATAACCTAAATACAAATACAAATATACACATAAAATAATTTAATATTAAATGAAATAAATATACAAAATAAACAAAAAATAAGGTAAATTTGTATATGTACAAAATACACATAAAATAATGTAAATTTATATGAAAATATATATACAAATACACATAAAATACCATGAACTTGTATACAAATATATACTCAAACTAAATATTATATAATGTAAATGCGTATAAAAATATATATACAAAGCACATATAAAATAATGTAAATTCGTATCAAAATAAATCAACAAAATACCAAGAAAATAATATATATTTGAATGAAAATAAATTTAAAAAATACACAAAACATAACTAAAATTTTTATTAAAATATATACAAAAATACATAGAAGTAATTTGAATTTGTATGAAAGTAGATATACAAAATACACATAAAACTAGGTAAATTTCTTTTGAAATATATATACAAAATACCAATAAAATATTTTAAATTTGTGTCAAAATATATAGAAATACACATAAAATAATGTAAATTTGTATGAAAAATATATACAAAATACACATAGAATAATGTCAAATCGTATCAAAATGAATGAGCAGAATATCAATAAAATAATTTAAATTTGTATGAAAATAAAGATGCAAAATACCCATAAAATAAAGCATATTTTTATAAAAATACATCTACAAAAATACACAGAATAATTTAAAAAAAATTAAATTATTATACAAAATGCATATACAATAAGGAAAATTTGTATTGAAAAAATATGCAAAATACACATAAAACAGTGTAAATTTGTTTCAAAATATATATATACGAATACACATAAAATAACGTAGATTTATATAGGAATATTTATACAAAATACACACGAAATGATGTAAATACGTATAAAAAAATATAAACAAAATACACATAAAATAATGTTAATTCACGTCAATATAAATAAACAAAATATCAATAAAAGAATGTGTATTTGTATGAAAAGAGATATACAAAATACACATTAAATAACCTATATTTGTATAAAACTATATACAAAAATACAGAAAAATAATTTAAATTTGTATGAAAATAAATATACAAAATGCACATTAAATTAGGTAAATTTGTATTGAAAAACATATACAAAATACACTTAAAATAATGTAAATTTGAAAGAAAATATATAAAGAAATTCACATAAAATAATGAAAATTTGTATAAAATATATATACAAAATACACATTAAATAATGTAAATATATATAAAAAATATATATACAAGACACAAATAGAATAATGTAGAATCGTATCAAAATAAATACACAGAATGTCAATAATATAATGTAAATATGTATGAAAATTAAAATGCAAAATACCCATAAAATAACGTATTTTTTTTATAAAAATATATATACAAAATACACATAAAATAACTGAATTTGTATTAAAATAAATATAAAAAATGCATATACAATAAGGTAAACCTGTATTGAAATAGATATGCAAAATACGTATAAACAATGAAAATTTGTTTCAAAATATATACACGAATTTACATAAAATAAGGTAGATTTAATAAAATATATGTACAAAATACATATAAAATTAAGTAAATACGTATAAAAAAAAATGTATATAAAATACAAAATGAATGTGTATTTTTATAAATATAAATATACAAAATACACATTAAATAACGTAAATTTGTATAAAATTATACGCGTATGAAAATAGATTTACAAAATACACACAAAATAAGTTAAATTTGAATTGAAATATATAAACAAAGTACATAAGATAATGTAAATTTGTATCAAAATATTTATAAAAATAGACATATAATAAAGTGAATTTGTATAAAAATATATAAACAAAATACTCATTAAATAATGTAAATACGTATAAAAAATTTGTACAAAATACACATATAATAATGTAATTCGTATCAAAATATATAAACAAAATACCAATAAAATAATGTAAATTTGTATGAGAAAACATATACAAAATACACATAAAATAAAGCAAATTTCTATAAAAAATATATGTACAAAATGCTTTAAAATAAAGTAAATCTGCATAAAATATATACACAAAACACATATTAAATAATGTACATGCGTATAAAAATATGTATACAAAATACCTATTAAATAATCTAAATTCGTATCAATTAAATTAACAAAATACCAATAAAATAATGGAATTTTGAATGTAAATATATATATATATATATATATATATATATATATATATATATATATATATATATATATATATATATATATATATATATATATATATATATATATATATATATATATATATATATATATATATATACACACAAAATACCCATAAGATATTGTAAATTTTTGTCAAAATATATCAACAAATACTCGTAACGTAACGTAACGTAACGTAACGTAAATTTGTATAAAATATATATACAAAATACACATTAAATCAAGGAAAATGTATAAAAATATACAAATACACATAGAATAATGTAAAATTGTATCAAAATAAATGAACAAAATATCAATAAAATAATGTCTATGAAAATAAAGATGCAAAATACCCATAAAATAACACACATTTGTATAAAAATATATATACAAAAAAACATAAAATAATTAAATTTGTATTAAAATAAATATACAAAATGCACATAAAATAAAGTAAAATTGTATTGAAATAAATATGCAAAATACACATCAAATAATGTAAATTTGTATTAAAATGTATATACGAAAACACATAAAATAACGTAAATTTCTAAGATAATATATTAAAAAATACACAAAATGATTAAATACGTATAAAAGTATATATACAAAATACATCTAAAATAAGGTAAATTCGTATAAATTCAATAAACTAAATTTCAATAAAAGAATGTATATATGTAGTAAAATCAATATACAAAATAATATATAAAAAAACTAAAATTTGTATTAAAATACGAAAATAGATATACAAAATCCACATAAAATTAGGTAAATCTGTATTGAAATACATATTCTAAATACACATAAAAAAATGTAAATTTCTATGAAAATATATAAACAAATAGACAAAGTAACGTTTGTTTGTATAAAATATATATAGAAAATACACATTAAATAATGTAAATATGTAAAATAAAATATATACAAAATACACATAGAACAATGTAAAATCGTATCAAAATAAATACACAGAATATCAATCAAATAATGTAAATTTGTATGAAAATAAAGATGCAAATTACCCATTAAGAAAAATCATATTTTTACAAAAATATATATACAAAAATACACATCAAATAATTAAATTTGTATTAAAATAAATTTACAAAATGCACATACAATATGATAAACTTGAATTGAAATAGATATGCAAAACACACATCAAACAATGTAAATTTGTTTCAAAATATATATACGAATACACATAAAAAAACGTAAATTTCTAAAAAAAATACAAATAAAAAATACACAAAATGATGTAAATACGTATAAAAATATATATACAAAGTACACATAAAATAATGTAAATTCGTACCAAAATAAAAAAAACAAAATAGCAATAGATGAATGTGAATTTGTATGAAAATAAATATACAAAATAAACATAAAATAACGTAAACTTGTATAAAACTATATACAAAAATACACAGAAGTAATTTAAATTTGTATGAAAATAAATATATAAAATATACATAAAATAAACTAAATTTGTATTGAAATATATATACAAAATACATAATATAATGCAAATTTGTATCAAAATATTTTAACAGATGCGCATAAAATAACGTAAATTTGTTTTAAAATATATAAACAAAATACACATTAAATAATGAAAATACGTATACAATATATATACAAAATACACATATAAAAATGTAAATTCGTATCAAAATACGTAACCAAAATACCAATAAAAAATGTAATTTTCTATGAAAAAATATATATAAAATACACATTAAATAACGCAAATTTCTATAAAAATATATGTACAAAAATACACAAATTATAATTTAAATTTGTATGAAATTAAATAAACAAAATACACATAAATAAGTCAAATTTGTTGTAAAATAAGTACAAAATACACTTAAAATAATGTTAATTTATAAAAAAATAAAACGCAGATGCATATAAAATTAAGTAAAATTGTATAAAAAATATATATACAAAACACACATTAAATAATGTAAATGCGTGTAAACATATGTATAGAAAATACACGTGAAATAATCTAAATTTGAATGGAAATAATTATCAAAATATCGATAAAATAATGTAATTTTGAATGAAAATATATATAGAAAATACACATAAAATAATTTAAATACAAATAAATATATACACATAAAATAATTTAAATTAGAATGAAAATAAATATAAAAATAAAAATAAAATAAGGCAAATTTGTAATGAAATATAAATAAAAAATACACATAATATTAATGTTTGTATCAAAATATATATACAAATACACGTAAAATAACATAAATTTGTATAAAGAAATATATACAAAATACACATTAAATAATGTAAATACGTATAAAAATATATATACAAATTACACATAAAACAATGTAAATGCGTATCAAAATAAATCAACAAAATACCAATAAAATAATATACTTTTGTGTGAAATTAAATCTACAAAATACACATAACATAACTAAAATTTGTATTAAAATCTATACAAAAAAACACAGAAATAATTTAAATTTGTATGAAAATAAATATACAAAATACTCATAAAATTTGATAAATTTGTTTTAAAATATACGTATCTACAAAATACCAATAAAATATTGTAAATTTCTATCAAAATAAATAAACAAACAAACATAAAATAACGTATATTTGCATAAATAAATAAATAAATAAATATATATATATATATATATATATATATATATATATATATATATATATATATATATATATATATATATATATATATATATATATATATATATATATATATATATATATATATATATATATATATATATATATATATATATACATTAAATAATGTAAATATGTAAGAAAAATATATACAAAATACACCTAGATTAATGTAAAATTGTATCAGTATAAATATACAGAATATCAATAAATTAATGTGTAAATTTATGAAAATAAAGATGCAAAATACCCAAAAAATTACTCATATTTAAAAAATATATATATACAAAAATACACATCAAATAATTATATTTGTATTAAAATAGATATACAAAATACACATACAATAAGGAAAAAATTCATTGAAATAGATATCCTAAAAACACATCAAATAATATAAATTTGTATTAAAATATATACGAATACACAAAATAAAATAACGTAAATTTTTATGAAAATATATTTACAAAATACACATAAAATAATGTAAATACGTAGAAAAATATATATTCAAAATACACATAAAATAATGTAAATTCGTATCAAAATGAATAAACAAAATTCCAGTAAAAGAATGTATATTTGTAGGAAAATATATATATACAAAATACAAATAAAATAACTAAAATTTGTATAAAAATATATACAAAAATACACAAAAACTATTTAAATTTGTTTGAAAATAGATATGCCAACTATACATAAAATTAGGCAAATTTGAATTGAAATACATATACAAAATACACATTAAATAAAGTAAAAATGTATGAAAATATATAAACAAATACGCATAAAATAACGTAAATTTGCATAAAATATATATACAAAATATACATTAAGTATTGTAAATATGTCTAAAGAATACATATACAAAATACACATAGAATAATGTAAAATCGTTTCAAAATCAATAAACAGAATATCAATAAAATAATGTAAATTTGTATGAAAATAAAGATGCAAAATACCCATATAATAACGAATATTTGTATAAAAATATACATACAAAAAAACACATAAAATAATTAAATTTGTATTTAAATAAATATACAAAATGCACATTCAATAAAGTAAGTTTCTATTGAAATAGATATGCAAAATACACATCAGTAATGTAAATTTGTATCAAAATATATATACGAATACATATAAAATAGAATAAATTTCTATGAAAATATACATACAAAATACATATATATGATGTAAATAAGTATAAAATTATATATACCAAATACACCTAAAATAATGTAAATTCCTATCAAAATAAATAAACAAAATTCAGAAAATAAATATACAAAATACACATAAAATAACGAAAATTTGTATAAAAAAATATACAAAAATACACAAAAATAGTTTCAATTTGTATGAAAATAGATATACAAAATACACATATAACTAGTTAATTTTTTTATTTAAATACATGTACAAAAAACACATAAAATAATGTAAATTTGTATGAAATGAAAACAAATACACATAAAATAACGTACTTTTTTTTTAAATATATATACAAAATACACATAGAATAATGTAAAATCGTATCAAAATAAATACACAGAATATCAATAAAATAATGTAAATTTGTATGAAAATAAAGATACAAAATACTAATAAAATAAAGCATATTTTTATAAAAATACATATACAAAAATACACATAAAATAAACAAATTTGAATTCAAATTAATATATAAAATGCACATAAAATAAGGTAAATTTGTATTGTAAAAATATGCAAAATACACATAAAACAATGTAAATCTATTTCAAAATATATATACGAACATACATAAAATAACGTAGATTTCTATAGAAATATATATACAAAATACACATGAAATGATGTAAATACGTATAAAAATATATATACAAAATACATATTAAATAATGTAAATTCGTGTCAAAAGAAATAAACAAAATATCATGAAAAGAATGTGTATTTGTATGAAAATAGATAATAGAAAATAAATTTGTATAATATATATATGCAAGATACACATTAAATAATGTAAATATGTATAAAAAAATATATATAAAAAAATTGAATAATGTAAAATCGTATCAAAATAAATGCACAGAATATTAATAAAATAATGTAAATTTGTATAAAAATAAATAAAGATGCAAAATTCCCATAAAATAGAGCATTTCTTTTAAAAATATATATACCAAAATACACATAAAATATTTAAATTTGTATAGAAATAAATATGCAAAATTAACATACAATAAGGTAAATTTGTATTGAAAGAGATATGCAAAAATACATATAAAACAATGTAAATTTGTTTCAAAATATATATACGAATACATTATAAAATAACGTAGATTTCTATAAAAATATATATACAAAATACACATGAAATTAAGTAAATAAGTATAAAAAAATGTAAACAAAATACACATAAAATAATGTAAATTCGAATCAAAATAAATAAACAAAATACAAATAAAATAATGTGTATTTGTATAAATATAAATATACAAAATACACATACAAAATAAACATAAAATAAGGTAAATTTGTAAGGAAATATATGTATAAAATACACATAAAATAATGTAAATTTATATGAAAATATATATACAAATACATAAAATACCATGAATTTGTATAAAAATATATATTCCAAATAAATATTAAATAATGTAAATGCGTATAAAAATATATATACAAAGTACATATAAAATAATGTAAATTCGTATCAATATAAATCAACTAAATACCAATAAAATAATATATTTTTGTATGAAAATAAATTTACAAAATACACATAACATAACTAAAATTTGTATTAAAATATATACAAAAATACACATAAATAATTTGAGTTTGTATGAAAATAGATATACAAAATACACATAAAACTAGGTAAATTTCTTTTGAAATATGTATACAAAATACATATAAAACTAGGTAAATTTCTTTTGAAATATCTATACAAAATACCCATAAGATATTGTAAATTTTTGTCAACATATATCAACAAATACTCGTAACGTAACGTAACGTAACGTAACGTAAATTTGTATAAAATATATATACAAAATCCACATTAAATTAAGGAAAAATGTATAAAAAAATATATACAAAATACACATAGAATAATGTAAAATCGTATCAAAATAAATGAACAGAATATCAATAAAATAATGTAAATTTCTATTAAAATAAAGATGCAAAATACCCATAAAATAACGCATATTTGTATAAAAATATATATACAAAAAATACACATAAAATAATT
This sequence comes from Eriocheir sinensis, assembly GCF_024679095.1. Taxonomy (NCBI): domain Eukaryota; kingdom Metazoa; phylum Arthropoda; class Malacostraca; order Decapoda; family Varunidae; genus Eriocheir; species Eriocheir sinensis. The sequence continues at coordinate 59,060 of NW_026111522.1, forward strand.
AAATTTGTATTAAAATAAATATACAAAATGCACATAAAATAAAGTAAATTTGTATTGAAATAGATATGCAAAATACACATCAAACAATGTAAATTTGTATTAAAATATATATACGAAAACACATAAAATAGCGTAATTTTCTAAGATAATATATTAAAAAATACACAAAATGATGTAAATACGTATAAAAAGTATATATACAAAATACATCTAAAATAAGGTAAATTCGTATAAATTCAATAAACTAAATTTCAATAAAAGAATGTATACATGTAGTAAAATCAATATACAAAATAATATATAAAAAACCTAAAATTTGTATTAAAATACGAAAATAGATATACAAAATCCACATAAAATTAGGTAAATCTGTATTGAAATACATATTCTATATACATAAAAAAATGAAAATTTGTATAAAAATATATAAACAAATAGACAAAGTAACGTATGTTTGTGTAAAATATATATAGAAAATACACATTTAATAATGTAAATATGTAAAATAAAATATATACAAAATACACATAGAACAATGTAAAATCGTATCAAAATAAATACACAGAATATCAATCAAAAATAAAGATGCAAAATACCCATTAAAAAAATCATATTTTTATAAAAAATATATATACTAAAATACACTTCAAATAATTAAATTTGTATTAAAATAAATATACAAAATGAACATACATTATTGTAAATTTGTATTGAAATAGATATGCAAAATACAAATAAAACAATGTAAATTTGTTTCAAAATATGTATACGAATACACATAAAAAAACGTAAATTTCTATAAAAATATGTATAAAAAATATACATAAAATGATGTAAATACGTATAAAAATATATTTACAAAATACACATAAAATAATGTAAATTCAAAAATTACCAATAAAAAAAACAAAATAGTTAATAGATTTAGGGAATGTGAATTTGTATGAAAATAAATAAACAAAATATATTATAAATAATGTAAACTTGTATAAAACTATATACAAAAATACACAGAAGTAGAATTTAAATAATTGTAATGAGAATAAATATACAAAATATACATAAAAATAAACTAAATTTATTATTGAAATATATGTACAAATTACATAAAATAATGCAAATTTGCATCAAAATATTTTAAACAAATATATAAAATACCAATAAAATAATTTACATTATTTTGGTATTTATACAATTATATTATTATATGTGTATTTTATACATATTCTTATACGTGTTACATTATTTAATGAGTATTTTGTTTATATATTTTTTTAAAAATTTACGTTATTATATGTATATTTGTATAAATATTTTGATACAGATTTACATTTATTTTGTATTTTATATATATATTTCAATTCAAATTGTTAGCTTATTTTATGGAGTATTTTCAGCCATATCTTATTTTCATATACATTCTTTTATTGGAATTTTACATTTGTTATTCATTTTTGATACGAATTTAATTTTATTTTATATTATTATTTTGTATAGTATATTTTCATGTATTTACATTATTTGTGTATTTTGTATATATATTTTCATAAAATTTGTATTATTTTATTGTGTATATTCATATTTTGAGTGCAAATTTACATTATTTTATATTATTATTTAGTATCTATTTCAATACAAAATTTACCTTATTGTATATTTATTTTGTATATTTATTTTTAATACAAATTCTAATTATTTTTTGTGTATTTTGTATATATATATTTTTTTTATATATAATTATATTTGTATATATTTGCATCTTTATTTTCATAAAAATATTTTAACATATTGTATAAAATATGTATATAGAAAATGCACACATTAAATAATGTAAATAAATGTAAATAAAATATATACAAAATACACATAGAATAACATAAATCGTATCAAAATAAATACACAGAATATCAATAAAAATAATGTAAATTTGTATGAAGCTCAAAAGATGCAAAATACCCATATAGCATAATCATATTTGTATAAAAAATATGTATACAAAACACACATCAAATAATTAAATTTTTATTAAAATAAATATACAAATGCATACAATATATTGGTAAATTTGTATTGAAATGAATATGTAAAACACACATAAAACAATGTAAATTTGTTTAAAATATATATACGAAGATACAATTAAAAAAACGTAAATTTATTTAAAATATGTATAAAATACACATAAAATGATGAAATGCGATGTATAAAAATATATATAGAAATACACATAAAATAATGTAAATTCATTACCAGAATAAATAAACGAATACCAGAGAAGAATGTGAATTTGTATGATAATAAATAAACAAAATACACATAAATAATGTAAATTTGTTAAAAACTATATACAAAAATACACAGAAGTAAATTAAATAATAATGAGAATATATATACAAAATATACATAAAATAAACTAAATTTGTATTGAAATATATATACAAATTACATAAAATAACGTAAATTTGTATCAAAATATTTAAACAAATACGCATAAAATAACGTTGTTTTTATGTATAAACAAAAAACACATTAAATAATGAAAATACGTATACAAAAATAAACATATAATAATGTAAATTCGTATCAAAATACATAAACAAAATACCAATAAAAAAATGTAAATTTGAATGAAAAAGTATATACAAAATACACAAAATATATGTTCAAAAATGCACATAAAATGATTTAAATTTGTATGAAAATAAATAAACAAAATACACATAAAATAAGGCAAATTTGTAGGAAAAAAAGTAAAGAATACACTTAAAATAATGTGAATTTGTATAAAAAAGCAACACGAATGCACATAAAATGAAGTAAAATTGTGTAAAAAATATATATACAAAATCTCACATTAAATAATCTAAATGCGTATCAAAATATGTATAGAAAATACACATGAAATAATCTAAACTCGTATCGAGATAAATGAACAAAATACCGATAAAAAAATATAATTTTGAATAAAAATATATATAGAAAATACACGTAAAATAACGTAAATACAAATAAGTATTTACACATTATTTTATGTGTGTTTTGTATATATATTTTCATAAAAATTTACGTTATTTTATTGTCTGTATTCTTATACATTTTCTTACAAATTTCATACAAATTCATGTTATTTTATGTGTATTTGTATATTTATTTTCATACAAATTTATATTATTTTATGTGTATTTTTATATATATTTCATTACAACTTAACCTTATTTTATGTTTATTTTGTATATTTATTTCATTCAATTTTAAATTATTTTATGTGTATATTTGTATTTGTATTTATTTTATTTTATGTGTATTTTCTATATATATTTTCATCCAAAATTACATTATTTTATTGGTATTTTGTTAATTTAATTCGATACGAGTTTATATTATTTGATAGGTATTTTGTATACATATATTTATACGCATTTACATTATTTAATGTGATTTTTGTATATATATTTTTATGCAAATTTACTTTATTTTATGTGCATTTTTGGACATGTATTTTTAAAGAAATTTGTTATTTTATGTGTATTTTGTATATGTTTTCTCATACAAATTTACATTATTTTATTGGTATTTTTTTTTATACGAATTATATTATTATATGTGTATTTTATACATATTTCTTATACGTATTTACATTATTTAATGAGTATTTTGTTTATATATTTTTAAAAAAATTTACGTTATTATATGTATATTTGTATAAATATTTTGATACAGATTTACATTATTTTATGTATTTTGTATATATATTTCAATTCAAATTTAGCTTATTTTATGGGTATTTTGTATATCTATTTTCATAAAAAAAATTTACTTTTGTGTATTTTTGTATATAGTTTTATACAAATTTACGTTATTTTAAGTGTATTTTGTATATTTATATTTATACAAATACACATTCTTTTATTGGTATTTTGTTTATTTATTTTGATACGAGTTTTACATTATTTTATGTGTATTTTTTATACATTTTTTATACGTATTTACTTAATTTTATGTGTATTTTGAATATATATTTCTATAGAAATCTACGTTCTTTTATGTGTATTCGTATATATGTTTTGAAACAAATTTACATTATTTTATGTGTATTTTGCATATTCTTTCAATACAAATCTACCTTATTGGATGTGCATTTTGTATATTAATTTTAATACCAATTTAATTATTATATGTGTATTTTTTTATATGTATTTAAAAAAAATATGCTTTATTTTATGGGTATTTTGCATCTTTATTTTCATACAAATTTACATTATTTTATTGATATTCTGTGTATTTGTTTTGATACGATTTAACATTATTCTATGTATATTTTGTATATATATTTTATACAAATTTACGTTATTTTATGTGAAATTGTTTTCATTTCATACAAATTTACATTATTTTATGTGTATATTGTACAGGTATTTAAATACAAATTTAACTAATTATATGTGTATTTTGTATATCTATTTTCTTACAAATTTTAAATTAATTTTGTGTATTTTTGTATATATTTTTGTACAAATTTTCGTAATTTTATATGTAGTTTGTATATTTATTTTCCTAGAAATATACGTTCTTTTACCGGAATTTTTTTTTTTTATACGAATTTACATTATTTTAGGTGTATGTGATATACATACTTTTATACTTATTTACATCATTTTATATGTATTTTGAATATATATTTTCATAGAAATTTACTCTACTTTATGTGTATTTTTATATATATTTTGATACAAATTTACATTATTTATGTGTATTTTGCATATCTTTTTCAATACAAATTTTCTTTATTGTATGTGCCTTGTGTATATTTATTTTAATACAAATTTAATTAATTTATGTGTATTTTTGTATATATATTTTTAAACAAATATGCGTTATTATATGGGTAGCTATTTCGCATCTTTATTTTCATACAAATTTACATTATTTTATTGATATTCTGTTTATTTATTATGATACGATTTTACATTATTTTGAACTTTGTATATACATTTTTATACATATTTATATCATTTAATGTATATTTTGTATATATATTTTATGGAAATTTACGTTATTTTATGTGTATTTGTTTATATATTATCATACAAATTTACATTATTTTATGTGTATTTTGTATATGTATTTCAATACAAATTTGCCTAATTTTATGTGTATTTTGCATATCTATTTTCAAACAAATTTAAATTATTTTTGTGTCTTTTTCTATATATTTTTATACAATTTTTAGTTATTTTATTTGTATTTTGTATATAAATTTTCTTACAAATATACATTACTTTAGTGGAGTTTTGTTTATTTATTTTGATACGAATTTACATTATTTTATGTGTATTTTGTATATATAGTTTTTCTACGTATTTACCTTATTTTATATGTATTTTGTATATATGTTTTCATAAAATTTACGTTTTTTATTGTGTGTATTCGTATATATTTTGATACAACTTTTCATTATTTTATGTGTATTTTGCATATCTATTTCAATACAAATTTACCTTATTATATGTGTATTTTGTATATTTATTTTAATACAAATATCATTATTTTGTGTGTATTTTTGTATATATTTCATTTTGAATATGAGTTATTTTATGAGTATTTTGCATCTTCATTTTTATATATTTTTACATTACGTAAATATTTTTTATACGTATTTACATTATTTAATGTGTATTTTGTTTAACTATTTTTATACAAATTTACATTATTATATGTGTATATGAATAAATATTTTGATACAAATTTACATTATTTTATGTATTTTGTATATTTATTTCAATTTCAATCTAGCTTATTTTATGTCTTTTGTATATCTATTTTCAAACAAATTTTATTATTTTTGTTTATTTTTTGAAATAATTGTTTTATATAATTTTACGTTATTTTAAATGTTTTTTGTATATTTATATTTATACAAATACACATTATTGGTATTTTGTTTATTTATTTTGATACGAATTTACATTATTTTATGTTTATTTTGTTTGCATTTTTTTATACGTATTTACTTAATTTTTTGTATTTTGTATATATATTTTTATAGAAATCTACGTTATTTTATGTGTATTCGTATATATATTTTGAAACAAATTTACATTGTTTTATATGTATTTTGCATATCTATTTCCATACAAATTTACCTTATTGTATGTGCATTTTGTATATTTATTTTAATACAAATTCAAATATTTTATGTGTATTTTGGTATATATATTTAAAAAAAAAGCGTTATTTTATGGGTACTTTGCAACTTAGTCTACATACAAATTTACTTTATTTCATTAATTAACATTCTGTGTATTTATTTTGATACAATTTTACATTATTCTATTTGTGTTTTGTATATATTTTTTTATGCATATTTACATTATTTAATGTGTATTTTGTATATATATTTTATAAAATATTTACGTTATTTTAGGTTTATTTGTTTATATATTTTCATTCAAATTTAAGTATTAATTTATGTGTATTTTTTATATGTATTTCAATGCAAATTTACCTATTTTATGTGTATTTTGTATATTTATTTTCATGCAAATTTAAATTATTTTTGTTTATTTTTGTATATAGTTTTATTCAAATTTAGGCTATTTTATGTGGATTTTGTATATTTATCTTCATTCAAATACAGATTCTTTTATTGATATTTTTTTTGACACGAACTTACATTATTTAATGTATATTTTGTTTATATATATATATATATATATATATATATATATATCTATATATATATATATATATATATATATATATATATATATATATATATATATATATATATATATATATATATATATATATATATATATATATATATATATATATATATATATATATATATATATATATATATATATATATATATATATATATATATATATATATATATATATATATATATATATATATATATATATATATATATATATATATATATATATATATATATATATATATATATATATATATATATATTTCTATAGAAATCTACGTTATTTTATGTGTATTCGTATATATATTTTGAAACAAATTTACATTGTATTTTTGTATATATTTTTATATAAATTTTCGTTACTTTATGTGTATTTTGTATATTTATTTTCCTACAAATATACGTTCTTTTATCGGAATTTTGTTTATTTATTTTGATACGAATTTACATTATTTGAGGTATATTTGGTATATATATTTTTATACTTATTTACATCATTTTATATGTATTTTGTATGTATATTTTCATAGAAATTTACTCTATTTTATGAGTATTCGTATATATATTTTGATACAAATTTACATTATTGATGTGTATTTTGCATATCTATTTCAATACAAATTTACTTTATTGTATGTGCATTTTGTATATTTATTTTAATACAAATTTAATTATTTTATATGTATTTTTGTATATATATTTTTATACAAATATGCGTTATTATATGGGTATTTTGCATCTTTATTTTCATACAAATTTACATTATTTTATTGATATTCTGTTTATTTATTTTGATACGATTTAACATTATTCTATGTGTATTTTGTATATACAAATTTACATTATTTTATTAATATTCTGTGTATTTATTTTGATACTATTTTACATAACTCTATTTCTGTTTTGTATATTTTTTTTATACATATTTACATTATTTAATGTGTATTTTCTCTCTCTCTCTCTCTCTCTCTCTCTCTCTCTCTCTCTCTCTCTCTCTCTATATATATCTCTATCTCTATATATATATATATATATATATATATATATATATATATATATATATATATATATATATATATATATATATATATATATATATATATATATATATATATATATATGTATATATAATATATACAAATTTAAATTATTTTTTGTGTATTTTTGCATATAGTTTTATACAAATTTACGTTATTTTATGTGTATTTTTTACATCTATTTTCATACAAATACACATTCTTTTATTGATATTTTGTTTATTTATTTTGACACGAATTTACATTATTTAATATGTATTTTGCATTTATATTTTTATACGTATTTACATAATTTCATGTGTATTTAGTATATATATTTCTATAGAAATCTACATCGTTTTATGTGTATTCGTATATATATATATATATATATATATATATATATATATATATATATATATATATATATATATATATATATATATATATATATATATATATATATATATTAATACAAATTTACATTGTTTTATGTGTATTTTGAATATTTTTTTAATACAAATTTACCTTATTGTATGTGCATTTTGTATATTAATTTTGATATAAATTTAATTATTCTATAAGTATTTTTGTATATGTATTTTTATAAAAATATGCTTTATTTTATGGGTATTTTGCATCTTTATTTTCATACAAATTTACATTATTTTACTGATATTCTTTGTATTTATTTTTATACGATTTTGCATTATTCTATGTGTATTTTGTATATATACTTTATACAAATGTACGTTATTTTATGTGTATTTATTTTCATTTCATACATATTAACATCATTTTATGTGTATTTTGTACATTTATTTAAATACAAATTTAACTAATTATATGTGTATTTTGCATATCTATTTTCATACAAATTGAAATTATTTTTGTGTATTTTTTCTATATATTTTTATACAAATTTTCGTTATTTTAATTTTTATTTTGAATATTTATTTTCCTTCATATAAACATTCTTTATCGGAATTTTGCTCATTTATTTTGTACGAATTTACATTATTTTAGGTGTATATATATTTTTCTTCTTATTCACATCATTTATATGTATTTTGTATGTATATTTTCATAGAAATTTACTCTATTTTATATGTATTCGTATATATATTTTGATACAAATTTACATTATTGATGTGTATTTCCATATCTATTTCAATACAAATTTACTTTATTGAATGTGCATTTTGTATATTTATTTTAATACAAATTTAATTATTTTATCTGTTTTTTTATATATATTTTTTATATAAATATGCGTTATTTTATGAGCATTTTGCATCTTTATTTTCATACAAATTTAAATTATATTATTGATATTCGGTTTATTTATTTTGAAACGATTTTACATTATTCTGTGTATTTTGTACATATATATTTCTATACATATTTACATTATTTAATGTATATTTTGTATATATATTTCATGCAAATTTACGTTATTTTATGCGTATTTATTTATATATTTTCATAAAATTTTACATTATTTAATGTGTATTTTGTATAAGTATTTCAATTCAAATTTGCCTAATTTTATGTATAGTTTGCATATCTATTTTCAAACAAGTTTAAATTACTTTTGTGTACATTGTTTTGTGTATCTTCTATATGAATTTCAATACAAATTTACCTAATTTTATGTGTATTTTGTATATTTATTTTCATGAAATTTAAATTATTTTTGTGTATTTGTGTATATTGTTTTATACAAATTTAGGTTATTTTATGTGTATTTTGTGTATCTATTTTCATACAAATACACATTCTTTTATTGATATTTTGTTTATTTATTTTGACGCGAATTTACATTATTTAATGTGTATTTTGTATATATATTTTTATACGTATATATATTTCATGTGTATTTTGTATATATTTTTCTATAGAAATCTACATTATTTTATGTGTATTCGTATATAGGTTTTGAAACAAATTTACACTTTTATGTGTATTTTGCATATTTTTTCAATACAAATTTACCTTATTGTATATGCATTATGTATATTAATTTTAATACAAATTTAATTATTCAATGTTTATTTTTGTATATGTATTTTTATAAAAATATGTTCTATTTGATGGGTATTTTGCATCTTTATTTTCATACAAATTTATTTTATTTTATTGATATTCTGCTCATTCATTTTGATACGATTTGACATTTTTCTATGTGTATTTTGTATATATTTTTCATACAAATTTACGTTGTTTTATGTGTATTTGTTTATGTATTTTGACACGAATTTACAATATTATATGGGTATTTTTTATATATATCTCAAAAGAAATTTACCTAGTTTTATGTGTATTTTGTAAATCTATTTTTCATACAAAGTCAAACTATTTCTATGTATTTTTGTATATATTTTAATACAAATTTTAGTTATGTTATGTGTATTTTGTAAATTTATTTTCATTCACATATATATTATTTTATTGATATTTTGTTGATTTATTTTGATACGAATTTACATTATTTTATATTTACTTTGTATATATATATTTTATACGCATTTTCATTATTTAATATTTATTTTGAATATATATTTTTATACAAATTCATGGTATTTTATGTGTATTTGTATATATATTTTCATATAAATTTACGTTATTTTATGTGTATTTTGTACATTTATTTCATTACAAATCTACCTTATTTTATATTTATTTTGTATATTTATTTCATTTAATATTAAATTATTTTAAGTGTATATTTGTATTTGTATTTAAGTTATTTTATGTGTATTTTCTCTCTCTCTCTCTCTCTCTCTCTCTCTCTCTCTCTCTCTCTCTCTCTCTCTCTCTCTCTCTCTCTCTCTCTCTCTCTCTCTCTCTCTCTCTCTCTCTCTCTATCTCTCTCTCTCTCTCTCTCTCTCTCTCTCTCTCTCTCTCTCTCTCTCTCTCTCTCTCTCTCTCTCTCTCTCTCTCTCTCTCTCTCTCTCTCTATATATATATATATATATTTTCATCAAAAAAATTACATTATTTTTTTGGTATTTTGTTAATTTAATTCGATGAGAATTTAGATTATTTCATAGGTATTTTGTATACATATTTTTATACGCATTTACGTTACTTAAAGTGTGTTTTGTACATACATTTTTATGCAAATTTACTTTATTTTATGTGCATTTTTGTACAAATATTTTTATAGAAATTTGCGTTCTTTTATGTGTATTTTGTATATGTTTTCTCATACAAATATTCATTATTTTATTGGTATTTTGTTTATTTATTTTTTATACGAATTACATTATTATATGTGTATTATGTACATATCCTTTATACGTATTTACATTATTTAATGTGTATTTTGTTTATATGTTTTTATACAAATTTACGTTATTATATGTGTATTTGTATAAATATTTTGATACAAATTTATATTATTTTATGTATGTTGTATATATATTTCAATTCAAATTTAGCTTATTTTATGTGTATTTTGAAGATCTATTTTCATTTAAATTTAATTACTTTTCTTGATTTTATATATATTTACGTTATTTTATGTGTATTTTGTATATTTATATTTATACAAATACACATTCTTCTATTAGTATTTTGTTTATTTATTTTGATACGAGTTTACATTATTTTATGTGTATTTTGTATATATATTTTTATAGAAATCTACGTTATTTGATGTGTATTCGTATATATATTTGGAACAAATTTACATTATTTTATTAATATTCTGTGTATTTATTTTGATACGATTTTACATTATTCGATTTGTGTTTTGTATATATTTTTTTATACATATTTACATTATTTAATATGTATTTTGTATATATATTTTATACAAATCTACGTTATTTTAAGTGTATTTGTTTATATATTTTCATTCAAATTTTCATTATTTTATTTGTATTTTGTATACAAAATATCAATAAAAGAATATGTATTTGTATGAAAATAAATATACAAAATACACATAAAATAAGCTAAATTTGTATAAAACTATATACAAAAATACACAAAAATAATTTAAATTTGTATGAAAATAAATACACAAAATAAACATAAAATTAGGTAAATTTATATTGAAATACATTTACAAAATACACATAAAATAATGTAAATTTGAATCAAAATATATAAACAAATACACTTAAAATAACGGAAATTTTTATAAAATATATATACAAAATACAAATTAAATAATGTAGATGTGTATAAAAAAATATATTCAAAACACAAATAGAATAATGAAAATCGTATCAAAATAAATAAACAGAATACTAATAAAATAATGTAAATTTGTATGCAAATTAAGATGCAAAATAACCATAAAATAGCGCATTTTTTATAAAAATATATATACCAAAATACACATAAAAAATTTGAATTTGTATTAAAATAAATATATTTGTATTGAAATAGATATGAAAAATACATATAAAACAATGTAAATTTGTTTCAAAATATATATACGAATACCCAAAAAATAACGTAGATTTCTCTAAAAATATATATACAAAATACACATAAAATGTAGTAAATACGTATAAATAAATGAATACAAAATACACATAAAATAATGTAAACTCGTATCAAAATAAATAAACAAAATACTAATAAAAGAATATTTATTTGTATAAATATAAATATACAGAATACTCATAAAATAGCGTAAATTTATATAAAACTATATACAAAAATACACAAAAGTAACTAAATTTGTATGAAAATAAATATACAAAATACACATAAAAAAAGCTAAATTTGAATTGAAATATATATACAAAATACATCAAATAATGTAAATTTGTATCAAAATATCTATACAAATACACATATAATAACGTAGATTTGTATAAAAATACATAAACAAAATACACATTAAATAATGAAAATACGTATAAAAAAATATGTACAAAATACAAATATAATCATGTAATTCTTATGAAAATAAATAAACAAAATACCAATAAATAATGTAAATTTGTATGAGAAAATATATACAAAATCAACATAAAATAACGGAAACTTCAATAAAAAAATATGAACAAAAATGCACATAAAATAAATTAAATTTGTATAAAAATAAATATACAAAACACATATTAAATAATGTAAATGCGTATAAAAATATGTATACAAAATACCTATGAAATAATCTAAATTCGTATCGATTTAAATTAACAAAATACCAATAAAATAATGTAATTTTAAATGAAAATATATATAGAAAATACACATCAAATAACCTAAATACAAATACAAATATACACATAAAATAATTTAAAATTGAATGAAATAAATATACAAAATAAACGTAAAATAAGGTAGATTTGTAATGAAATATGTGTAAAAATGCACATAAAATAATTTATATACACATAAAATAGCATGAATTTGTATAAAATTTGTATCAAATTATTTACAAATAAACACCATAAAATAACGTAAATTTTTATGAAAATATATATAAAAAATACACATAAAATAATGTAAAAACGTAGAAAAATATATATACAAAATACACATATAATAATGTAAATTCGTATCAAATTAAATAAACAAAACTCCAATAAAAGAATGTATACTTGTAGGAAAATATATATACAAAATACAAATAAAATAATGTAAAAACGTAGAAAAATATACATACAAAATACACATATAATAATGTAAATTCGTATCAAATTATATAAACAAAATTCCAATAAAAGAATGTATATTTGTAGGAAAATATATATACAAAATACAAATAAAATAACTACAATTTGTATAAAAATATATACAAAAATATACAAATTTTTTTTTTTTGAAAATAGTTACGCAAAATACACATAAAAATAGGCAAATTTGTATTAAAATACATATACAAAACACACATAAAATAATGAAATTTGTATGAAAATATATAAACAAATACACATAAAATAACGTAAATTTGGATAAAATATATATACAAAATATACATTAAATAATTTAAATATGTATAAAAATATAAATGCAAAATACACATTGAATAATGTAAAATCGTATCAAAATAAATAAACAGAATATCAATAAAATTAATGTAAATTTGTATGAGAATAAAGATGCAAAATACCCATATAATAACGCATATTTGTATAAATATATATATATATATATATATATATATATATATATATATATATATATATATATAGATATAAATATAATATATTTATATATATATATATATATATATATATATATATATATATATATATATATATATATATATATATATATATATATATATATATATATATATATACAAAAATACATATAAAATAAATAAATTTGTATTAAAATAAATATACAAAATGCACATACAATAAAGTAAATTTGTATTGAAATAGATATGCAAAATACACATTAATAATGTAAATTTGTATCAAAATATATATACGAATACTCATAAAATAGAGTAAATTTCTATGAAAATATACATACAAAATACATATAAAATGATGTAAATAAGTATAAAAATATATATATACCAAATATACCTCAAATAATATAAATTCATATCAGAATAAATAAACAAAATTCCGATAAAAGAGCGTATATATGTAGGAAAATAAATATACAAAATACACATAAAATATCGAAAATTTACATAAAAATATATACTGAAATACACAAAATTATTTCAATTTGTATGAAAATAGATATACAAAATACACATATAATTAGTTAAATTTGTATTTAAATACATGTACAAAATACACATAAAATAATGTAAATTTGTATGAAATGAAAACAAATACACATAAAGTAACGTACATTTGTATAATATATATATATATATATATATATATATATATATATATATATATATATATATATATATATATATATATATATATATATATATATATATATATACAAAATACACATAAAATAAAGTAAAATCGAATCAAAATAATTACACAGAATATCAATAAAATAATGTAAATTTGTATGAAAATAAAGATGCAAAATACCCATAAAATAAAGCATATATCAATAAAAATACATTTACAAAAATACACATAGAATTAATTAAATTTGTATTAAAATTAATATACAAAATGCATATACAATAAGGTAAATTTGTATTGAAAAAATATGCAAAATACACATAAAACAGTGTAAATTTGTTTCAAAATATATATACGAATACACATAAAATAACGTAGATTTCTATAGAAATATATATACAAAATACACATGAAATGATGTAAATACGTATAAAAATATATATACAAAATACTCATTAAATAATGTAAATTCGCGTCAAAATAAATAAATAATATATCAATAAAAGATTGTATTTGTATGAAAATAGATATACAAAATACACATAAAATAACCTAAATTTGTATAACACTATATACAAAAATACACAAATATAATTTAAATTTGTATGAAAATAAATATACAATATACACATAAAATTAGGTAAATTTGTCTTTAAATACATATACAAAATACACTTAAAACAATGTAAATTTGAATGAAAATATATAAACAAATACACTTAAAATAAAGGAAATTTGTATAAAAAATATATACAAAATACACATTGAATAATGTAAATATATATAAAAAAATATATATACAAAACACAAATAGAATAATGTAAAATCGTATCAAAATAAATACACAGAATGTTAATAAAATAATGTAAATTTATATGAAAATTAAGATGCAAAATACTTATAAAATAACGCATTTTTTTTAAATATATATACCAAAATACACATAAAATAATTGAATTTGTATTAAAATAATTATACAAAATGCACATACAATAAGATAAATCTGTATTGAAATAGATATGCAAAATACTTATAAACAATGTAAATTTGTTTCAAAATATATATACGAATACATAAAAAATAAGGTAGATTTCTATAAAAATATATATACAAAATACGCATAAAATAAAGTAAATACGTAGAAAAAATGTATACAAAATTGACATAAAATAATGTAAACTCGTATCAAAATAAATAAGCAAAATACCAATAAAAGAATGTGTATTCGTATCAAAATAAATAAACAAAACACCAATAAAATAATGTAAATTTGTATGCGAATACATATACAAAACACACATAAAATAACGCAAATTTCTATAAAGATATATGTACAAAAATGCACATAAAATAAAGTAAATTTGCATAAAAATATATATACAAAACACACATTAAATAAAGTACATGCGTATAAAAATATGTATACAAAATACCTATGAAATACCTATAAAATACCTATAAAATAATGGAATTTTGGATGAAAATATATATATAGAAAATACACATAAAATAACCTAAATACAAATACAAATATACACATAAAATAATTTAAAATTGAATGAAATAAATATAAAAAATAAACATAAAATAAGATAAATTTGTAATGATATATATGTTCAAAATACACATAAAATAATGTAAATTTCTATGAAAATATATATCCAAATACATATAATAACGCATATTTGTTTAAAAATATATATACAAAAAACACATGAAATAATTGAATTCGTATTAAAATAAATATATAAAAAAGGAACATATAATACAGAAATTTTTTATTGAAATAGATATGCAAAATACACAAATAATGTAAATTTGTATCAAAATATATATACGAATACTCATAAAATAGAGTAAATTTCTATGAAAATATATATTCAAAATACATATAAAATGATGTAAATTTAGTATAAAAATATATACTCCAAATATACGTCATATAATTTAAATTCGTATCAAAATAAAGAAACAAAATTAAAATAAAAGAACGTATATTTTTAGGAAAATAAATATACAAAAAACACATAGAGTAACTTAAATTTATATAAAATATATACAAAAATACACAAAAATTATTGCAATTTGTATAAAAATAGATATACAAAATACACATAAAATAATGTAAATTTGTATGAAATGAAAACAGATTCACATAAAATAACGTACATTTGTATAAAATATATATACAATATATATATATATATATATATATATATATATATATATATATATATATATATATATATATATATATATATATATATATATATATATATATATATATATATATATATATAGAATAAAGTAAAATCTTATCAAAATAAATACAGAGAATATCAATAAAATAATGTAAATTTTTGTGAAAATAAAAATACAAAATACCCATAAAATGAAGCATATTTTTTTAAAAATACATATACAAAAATACACATAGAACAATTATATATGTATTAAAATTAATACATAAAATAAACATACAATAAGGTAAATTTGTATTGAAAGAATTTGCAAAATACACATAAAACAATGTAAATTTGTTTCAAAATATATATACGAATACACATAAAATAACGTAGATTTCTATAGAAATATATATACACAATACACATTACATTATGTAAATTCGTGTCAAAAAAAAAATTTCAATAAAAGAATATGTATTTGTATGAATATAGATATACAAAATACACATAAAATATTGTAAATTTGTTTAAAACTCGATACAAAAATACACAAAAAATAATTTAAATTTGTATGAAAATAAATATACAAAATACACATAAAATTTTGTGAATTTGTATTGAAATATATATACAAAATACACTTAAAATAATGTAAATTTGAAAGAAAATATATAAACAAATACACTTAAAATAACGTAAATTTGTATGAAATATATATACAAAATACACATTAAATAATGTAAATATGTATAAAAAATATATACAAAACACAAATAGAATAATGTAAAATCGTATCAAAATAAAAACACAGAATATTAATAAAATAATATAAATTTGTATGAAAATAAAGATGCAAAATACCCATAAAATAACGCATTTTTTTTTAATATCTATATACCAAAATACACATAAAATATTTAAATTTGTATTCCAATAAATATACAAATAGCACATGCAATAAGTTAAATTTGTATTGAAATAGATATGCAAAATACTTATAAAACAATGTAAATTTGTTTAAAAATATATATACGAATACACATAAAATAACGTAGATTTCTATAATATATATATAAATATATATATATATATATATATATATATATATATATATATATATATATATATATATATATATATATATATATATATATATATATATATATATATATATATATATATATATATATATATATATATACAAAATACACATAAAATAAAGTAAATACGTATAAAAAAATGTATACAAAATACACATAAAATAATGTAAATTCGTATCAAAATAAATAAACAAAATACCAGTAAAAGAATATGTATTTGTATAAATATAAATATACAAAATACACATCACATAACATAAAATTGTATAAAACTACATACAAAAATAAACAAAAATAATTAAATTTGTATGAAAATAGATTTACAAAAGACACATAAAATAAGCTAAATTTGAGTTGAAATAAATATACAAAATACATAATATAATGTAATAATTGTATCAAAATATTTATTCAAATACACATATAATAACGTAGATTTGTATAAAAATATATAAACAAAATACACATTAAATAATGTAAATACGTATAAAAAATATGTACGTAATGTAAAATTTTTAAAAAATAAAGATGCAAAATACCTATAAAATAACTCATATGTAAAAAAAAAAATATACAAAAATATAATCAAATAATTAAATTGGTATGAAAATAAATATACAAAATTCACGAATTGAAATAGATATGCAAAATACACATAAAATAATGTAAATTTGTATCAAAATATATACGAATACACACAATAAAATAACGTAATTTTTTATGAAAATATATAAACAAAATACACATAAAATAATGTAAATACGTGGAAAAATATATGTACAAAATACACATAAAATAATGTAATTTCGTATCAAAATAAACAAACAAAATTAAAATAAAAGAATGTATATTTGTAGGAAAATAAATATACAAAATACACATAAAATTACGAAAATTGGTATAAAAATATATACAAAAATACACAAAATTAATTTTAATTTGTATGAAAATAGATATACAAAATAAACATATAATTAGTTAAATTTGTATTTAAATGCATGAACAAAATACACATAATATAATGTAAATTTGTATGAAATGAAAACAAATTCACATAAAATAACGTACATTTGTATAAAATATATATACAATATATACATAGAATAATGTAAAATCGTATCAAAATAAATACACTGAATATCAATAAAATAATGCAAATTTGTATGAAAATAAAGATCCAAAATACTCATAAAATAAAGCATATTTTTATAAAAATACATATACAAAAATACACATAGAATAATTAAATTTGTATTAAAACTAAAATACAAAATGCACATACAATAAGGTAAATTTGTATTGAAAGAATATGCAAAATACACATAAATCAAAGTAAATTTGTTTCAATATGTATATACGAATACACATAAAATAACGTAGATATCTATAGAAATATATATACAAAATACTCATGAAATGATGTAAATGCGTATAAAAATATAAATACAAAATACACATTTAATAATATAAATTCGTGTCAGAATAAATAAACAAAATATCAATAAAAGAATGTGTGTTTTTATGAAAATAGATATAGAAAATACACATAAAATACCGTAAATATGTATAAAACTATATAAAAAAATACACAAAAATAGTTTAAAATTGAATAAAATAAATATACAAAATAAACATAAGATAAGGTAAATTTGTAATGAAATATATGTAAAAATACACATAAAATAATGTAAATTTGTATGAAAATATATATATATATACAAATACAGATAAAATAACATGAATTTGTTTAAAATTTGTATCAAAATATATACGAATACACTCAATAAAATAACGTAAATTTTTATGAAAATATATATACAAAATACACATAAAAAATGTAGATACGTAGAAAATATATATACAAAATACTCATAAAATAATGTAAATTCGTATCAAAATAAATAAAAAAAACTACAATAAAAGAATGTATATTTGTAGGAAAATATATATATAAAATAAAATTAAATAACTGAAATTTGTATAAAAATATATACAAAAATACACAAAAAAATATAAATTTGTTTCAAAATAGATATGCAAAATACACATAAATTTAGGCAAATTTATATTGAAATACATATACAAAACACACATAAAATACTGTAAATTTGTATGAAAATAAATAAACAAATACACATAAAATACCGTAAATTTGGATAAAATATATATACAAAATATACATGTAATATTTTAAATATGTATAAAAATATAAATACAAAATACTCATAAAATAATGTTAAATCTTATCAAAATAAATAAACAGAATATCAATAAAATAATGTAAATTTGTATTAAAATAAAGATGCAAAATACCCATATATACGCATATTTGTAAAAAAATATATATACAAAAATACATATAAAATAATTAAATTTGTATTAAAATAAATATCCAAAATGCACATACAATAAAGTAAATTTGTATTGAAATAGATATGCAAAATACACATCAATAATGTAAATTTGTATCAAAATAAATATACGAATACTCATAATATAGAGTAAATTTCAATGAAAATATACATAAAAAATACATATAAAATGAAGTAAAAATGTATAAAAATATATAGACCAAATATACCTCAAATAATGTAAACTCGTATCAAAATAAATACACAAAATTCCGATAAAAGAACGTATATTTGTAGGAAAATAAGTATACAAAATACACCTAAAGTAGCGAA
Source organism: Eriocheir sinensis (assembly GCF_024679095.1). Taxonomy (NCBI): domain Eukaryota; kingdom Metazoa; phylum Arthropoda; class Malacostraca; order Decapoda; family Varunidae; genus Eriocheir; species Eriocheir sinensis. Next base: position 79,567 of record NW_026111522.1, read on the forward strand.
AATTTATTTAAAAATATATACAAAAATACACAAAAATAATTTCAATTTGTATGAAAATAGATATACAAAATACACATATAATTAGTTAAATTTGTAGTGAAATACATTTCATACAAAATATATAATTATTTATCTATAAGGTAACGTACAATTGTATAATATATATATATATATATATATATATATATATATATATATATATATATATATATATATATATATATATATATATATATATATATATATATATATATATATATATATATATATATATATATATATATATATATACAAAATACACATAGAATAATGTAAAATCAAATCAAAATAAATACACAGAATATCAATAAAATAATGTAAATTTGTATGAAAATAAAGATGTAAAATACCGATAAAATAAAGCATATTTTAATAAAAATACATATACAAAAATGCACATAGAATAATTAAATTTGTACTAAAATTGATATACAAAATGCACATACAATAATGTAAATTTATATTGAAAAAATATGCAAAATACACATAAAACTTTAAATTTGTTTCAAAATATATATATGAATACACATACGATAACGTAGATTTCTATACAAATATATATACAAAATACACATGAAATGACGTAAATACGAATAAAAATATATATACAATATACACATTAATTAATGTAAATTCGCTTCAAAATAAATGAACAAAATATCAAAAAAAGAATGTGTATTTGTATGAAAATAGATATACAAAATACACATGAAATAACCTAAATTTGTATTAAACTATAAACAAAAATACACAAAAAATAATTTAAATTTGTTTGAAAATAAATATACAAATACACATAAAATTAGGTAAATTTGTATTTAAATACATATGCAAAATACACTTAAAATAATGTAAATTTGAATGAAAAAATATAAACATATACACTTAAAATAATGTAAATTTGTATAAAATATATATACAAAATACACATTAAAAAATGTAAATATGTATAAAAAAATATATACAAAACACAAATAGAATAATGTAAAATCGTATCAAATACATTTTTTTTTTTTTTTTACAGCAAAGGAGACAGCTCAAGGGCACAAAAAAGTAAACATTAATAAAAAAAAAAAAAGCCCGCTACTTGCTGCTCCTAAAAAGAATCCAAAGAGGTGGCCGAAAGATAAGTCAGTTTCGGGAGGAGAGGTGTCCTGATACCCTCCTCTTGAAAGAGTTCAAGTCGTAGGCAGGAGGAAATACAGATGAAGGAAGATTGTTCCAGAGTTTACCAGCGTGAGGGATGAAAGAGTGAAGATGCTGGTTAACTCTTGCATAAGGGGTTTGGACAGTATAGGGATGAGCATGAGTAGAAAGTCGAGTGCAGCGGGGCTGCGGAGGGGGGAGGCATGCAGTTAGCAAGTTCAGAAGAGCAGTCAGCGTGGAAATATCGATAGAAGATAGAAAGAGAGGCAACATTGCGGCGGAATTTAAGAGGTAGAACACTATCAGTATGAGGAGGAGAGCTGATGAGACGAAGAGCCTTTGCCTCCACTCTGTCCAGAAGAGCTGTGTGAGTGGAGCCCCCCCACACATGAGATGCATACTCCATACGAGGGCGGACAAGGCCCCTGTATATGGACAGCAACTGTGCAGGGGAGAAGAACTGGCGGAGACGGTACAGAACGCCCAGCCTCGAGGAAGCTGATTTAGTAAGAGATGAGATATGAAGTTTCCAGTTGAGATTTTGAGTTAAGGATAGACCGAGGATGTTTAGTGTTGAGGAAGGTGATAGCTGGGTGTTGTCAAAGAATAGGGGATAATTGTTTGGAAGATTGTGTCGAGTGGATAGGTGGAGAAACTGTGTTTTTGAGGCGTTGAAGGACACCAGGTTCTTCTTGCCCCAATCGGAAATAATAGTAAGGTCTGAGGCTAAGCGTTCTGCAGCTAAGCGTTCTGAGGCTAATATTAGTAAAACAGAATATTAGTAAAATAATGTAAATTTGAATGAAAATTAAAATGCAAAATACCCATAAAATAACGCATTTTTTACAAAAATAGATTTAACAAAATACACATAAAATATTTGAATTTGTATTAAAATAAATATACAAAATGCACATACAATAAGGTAAATTTGTATTTAAATAGATATGCAAAATACAGATAAAACAATATAAATTTGTTTCAAAATATATATATGAATACACATAAAATAACGTAGATTTCTATAAAATATATATACAAAATACACATAAAATGAAGTCAATACGTATAAAAAAGTGAATACAAAATACACTTAAAATAATATAAATTCGTATCAAAATAAATAAACAAAATAACAATAAAAGAATATGTATTTGTATAAATATAATTATACAAAAAACACATAAAATAACGTAAATTTATATAAAACTATATACAAAAATGCACAAAAGTAATTAAATTTGTATGAAAATAGATATACAAAATACACGCAAAATACCCATAAAATAAAGCATATTTAAAAAAAAAACATAAAAAAATTCTCATAGAATAATTAAATTCCTATTAAAATTAATATACAAAATGCTCATACAATAAGGTAAATTCGTATTGAAAATATCTGCAAAATACACATAAAACAAAGTAAATTTGTTTCAATATATATATACGAATACACATAAAATTACGTAGATTTCTATAGAAATATATATACAAAATACACATGAAATGATGTAAATACGTATAAAAATATAAATACAAAATACACATTAAATAATGTAAATTCCTGTCAAAATAAATAAACAAAATATCAATAAAAGAAGAAGTATTTGAATGAAAATAGATATAGAAAATACACATAAAATAACATAAATATGTATAAAACTAAATACAAAAATACACAAAAAATAATTAAAATTTGTATGAAAATAAATATACAAAATACATATAAAATTAGGTAAATTTGTGTTGATATATATATACAAAATACACTTAAAATAAATTTTTTTTATATAAAAAAAAAAAAAAATATATATATATATATATATATATATATATATATATATATATATATATATATATATATATATATATATATATATATATATATATATATATATATATATATATAAATACACATTAAATAATGTAAATATGTATAAAAAATATATACAAAACACAAATAGAATTATATAAAATAGTATCAAAATAAATACACAGAATATTAATAAAATAATGTAAATTTGTATATACAAAATACACATAGAATAATGTTAAATCGTATCAAAATAAGTAGACAAAATATCAATAAAATAATGTAAATTTGTATGAAAATAAAGATGCAAAATACCCATATAATAACGCATATTTGTATAAAAATATATATACAAAAATACATATAAAATAAGTAAATTTGTATTAAAATAAATATGCAAAATGCACATACAATAAACAAAATTTGTATTGAAATAGATATGCAAAATATACATCAATAATGTAGATTTGTACTAAAATATATACACGAATACTCATAACATAAAGTAAATTTCTATGAAAATATACATAGAAAATACATATAAAATGATGTAAATAAGTATAAAAATACATATATCAAACATACCTCAAATAATGTAAACAGGTATCAAAATAAATAAACAAAATTCCGATGAAAGAACGTATATTTGTAGGAAAATAAATATACAAAATACACATAAAATAACGAAAATTTATATAAAAATATATACAAAAATACAATGTAAATTTGTTTCAAAATATATATACGAATACACATAATATACGTAGATTTATATATATATATATATATATATATATATATATATATATATATATATATATATATATATATATATATATATATATATATATATATATATATATATATATATATATATATATATATATATATATATATATATATATATATATATATATATATATATATATATATATATATATATATATATATATATATATATATATATATATATATATATATATATATATATATATATATATATATATATATATATCTATATATATATATATATATATATATATATATATATATACAAAATACACATTAAATAATGTAAGTTCGTGTCAAAATAAATAAACAAAATATCAATAAAGGAATGTGTTATTGTAGAAGATAAATATACAAAATACACATAAAATAATAGTTAAATTTGAATGAAAATATATAAACAAATACACCTAAAATAACATAATTTTTTTAAATAAATATACAAAATGCACATTAAATAATATAAATATTTATAAAAAAAAATACACAAAACACAAATAGAATAATGTAAAATTGTATCAAAATAAATACACAGAAGGTTAATAAAATAATGTAAATTTGTGTGTAAATTAAGATGTAAAATACCCATAAAATAACGCATTTTTTTTATAAATATATATACCAAAATATTTGAATTTGTATTAAAACAAATATACATAATGCACATACAATAAGGTAAATTTGTATTGAAATAGATATACAAAATACATATAAAACGATGTAAATTTGTTTCAAAATATATATACGAATACACATGAAATAACGTAGATTTCTATAAAAATATATATACAAAATACATATAAAATTAAGTAAATACGTATAAAAAAATGTATACAAAATACACATAAAATAATGTAAATTCGTATCAAAATAAATAAACAAAAAAGCAATTAAAGAATGTGTATTTGTATAAATATAAATATACAAAATATACATAAAATAACGTAAATTTGTATAAAACAATATACAAAAATAAAAAAAGTAATTAAATTTGTATGAAAATATATATACAAAATACACATAAAATAAGCTAGATTTGAATTGAAAAATATATACAAAATACATAAAATAATGTAAATTTCTATCAAAATATTTATACAAATACACATTTAATAACGTAATTTTTTAAAAATATATAAACAAAATACTCATTAAATAATGTAAATACGTATAAAAAATATGTAAAAATACACATATAATAATATAATACGTATCAAAATAAATAAACAAAATACCAATAAAATAATGTAAATTTGTATGAGAAAACATATTCAAAATACACATAAAATAACGCAAATTTCTTTAAAAATATATGTACAAAAATGCACATAAGATAAAGTAAGTTTGTATAAAAATATATATACAAAACACACATTAAATAATGTAAATGCGTATAAAAATATATATACAAAATACCTATCAAATAATCTAAATTCGTATCGAATTAAATTAACAAAATACTAATAAAATAATGTAATTTTGGATGAAAATATGTATAGAAAATACACATAAAATAACCTATATACAAAAACAAATATTCACATAAAATAATTTAAAATTGAATGAAATTAATATACAAAATAAACATAAAATAAGGTAAATTTGTAATAAAATATATGAACAAAATATACATAAATTATTGTAAATTTGTATGAAAATATATATACAAATACACATAAAATAACATGAATTTGTATAAAAATATATATTAAAAATAAACATTAAATAATGTAAATGCGTATAAAAATATATATACAAAGTACAAATAAAACAATGTAAATTCGTATAAAAAATAAGTCAACAAAATAATAATAAGATAATATATATTTGAATGAAAATAAATTTACAAAATACACATAACATAAGTAAAATTTGTATTAAAATATTTATAAAAATACCCTGAAATAATCTGAATTTATATGAAAATATAAATACATAATACCAATAAAATATTGTAAATTTGTGTCAAAATATATCAACAAATACACAAAAAATAACCTAAAATTTGTATTAAAAATATATACAAATTACACATTAAATAATGGAAAAGTATATAAAAATATATATACAAAATAGACATAGAATAATGTAAAATCGTATCAAAATAAATGAACAGAATATCAATAAAATAATATAAATTTTATGAAAATAAAGATGCAAAATACCCATAAAATAACGCATATTTGTATAAAAATATATATACAAAAATATACTTAAAATAATTAAAAATGTTTTAAATTAAAAATACAAAATGCACATACAATAAGATAAAATTGATTTGAAATAGATATGCAAAATACATCTCAAATAATGTAAATTTGTATTAAAATATGTATGCGAAAACATATAAAATAACGTAAATTTCTATAAAAATATATATAAAAAATACACAAAATGATGTAAATACGAATAAAAATATATATACAAAATACACCTAAAATAATGTAAATTTGTATCAAATTCAATATACTAAATTTCAATAATAGAATGTATCTATGTAGGTACATAAATATACAAAATAATATATAAAATAGCTAACATTTCTATAAAAATACATAAAAAAATACACAAAAATAATTTCAATTTGTATGAAAATAGATATACAAAATACATATAAAATTAGATATATTTGTATTGAAATACATATACAAAATACACATGAAATAATGTAAATTTGTATGAAAATATATAAACAAATAGACATAAACATATATATATATAGACATATAAAATATATATAGAAAATGCACATTAAATAATTTAAATATGTAAAATAAAATATATACAAAATACACATAGAACACTGTAAAATCGTATCAAAATAAATACACAAAATATCAATAAAATAATGTAAAATTGTATGAAAATAAAGATGCAAATTAACCATGAAAAAAGGATATTTTTATAAAAATATATATTCAAAAATACACATCAAATAATTAAATTTGTATTAAAATAAATATGCAAAATACACATACAATATGGTAAATTTGTATTGAAATAGATATGCAAAACACACATCAAACAATGTAAATTTGTTCCAAAATATATATACGAATAAACATAAAAAAGCGTAAATTTCTATAAAAATATATGTATAAAATACACATAAAATGATGTAAATATGTATAAAAATACATATACAAAATACACATAAAATAATGTAAATTCGTACCAAAATAAATAAACAAAATACCGAAAGAAGAATGTGAGTTTGTGTGAAAATAAATATACAAAATACAAATAAAATAACGTAAATTTGTATAAAATTATATACAAAACAAACAAAAGTAATTTAAATTTGTATGAAAATAGATATACAAAATATATATAAAATTAACTAGATTTGTATTGAAATATATATAAAAAATACATAAAATAATATATATTTCTATCAAAATAATTAAACAAATACGCATAAAATAACAAAAATTTGTTTTGAAATATATAAACAAAATTCACATTAAATAATGAAAATACGTATACAAAATATATACAAAATACACATACAATAATGTAAATTCGTATCAAAATACATAAACAAAATAATAATAAGAAAATGTAAATTTCTATGAAAAAATATATACAAAATACATATAAAATAACGCAAATTTCTATGAAAATATATGTACAAAAACGCACATCAAATACTTTAAATTTGTATGAAAATAAATAAACAGACTACACTTAAAATAAGGCAAATTTGTAATAAAAAAAAGTACAGAATACACTTAAAATAAAGTAAATTTGTATAAAAACACAACACAAATGCACATAAAATGAAGTAAAATTGTATAAAAAATATATATACAAAACACACATTAAATAATGTAAATGCGTGTAAAAATATGTATAGAAAATACATATGAAATAATCTAAATTCGTAACGAAATAAATGAACAAAATACCGATAAAATAATGTAATTTTGAATAAAAATATATATAGAAAATACACATAAAATAACGTAAATACAAATAAATATATAAACATAAAATAATTTGAATTTGAATGAAAATAAATATAAAAATGAACATAAAATAAGGCAAATTTGTAATGAAATATATATACAAAATACACGTAAAGTAATGTAGATTTGTTTCAAAATATATATACGAATACACATAAAATAACATAGATTTCTATAGAAATATATATACAAAATACACATGAAATGATGTAAATACGTATAAAAATATGTACACAAAATACACATTAAATAATGTAAACTCGTGTCAAAATAAATAAACAAAATATCAATAAAAGAGTGTGTATTTGTATGAAAAAACATATACAAAATACACATAAAATAACGTAAATTTCTATAAAACTATATATAAAAATGCACAAAAAAAATCAAATTTGTATGAAAATAAATATACAAATACACATAAAATTAGGTAAATTTGTATTGAAATACATATACAAAATACACATTGAATAATATAAATTTGAATTAAAATATATAAACAAATACACTTAATTTAACGTAAATTTTTATAAAATATATACACAAAATACTCATTAAATAATGTAAATATGTATAAAAAAAAATATATATATATATATATATATATATATATATATAAATATATATATATATATATATATATATATATATATATATATATATATATATATATATATATATATATATATATCACACAAATAGAATAATGTAAAACCGTATCGAAATAAATACACAGAATATTAATAAAATAATGTAAATTTGTGTGAAAATAAAGATGCAAAATACCCATAAAATAACGCATTTTTTATAAAAAATATATATACCAAAATACACATCAAATATTTAAATTTGTATTATGATAAATATACAAAATGCACATACAATAAAGGTAAATTTGTATTGAAATAGATATGCAAAATACATATAAAACAATGTAAATTTGTTTCAAAATATATATAGTAATTTACATAAAATAACGTAGATTTCTATAAAAATATATATACAAAATAAACATAAAATGAAGTAAATACGTATAAGAAAATGTATACAAAAAAAAACATAAAATAATGTAAACTCTTATCAAAATAAATAAACAAAATACAAATAAAAGAATGTGTATTTGTGTAAATATAAATATGCAAAACTGGTATTTTGTTTATTTATTTTGATACGAATTATATGATTATATGTGTATTTTGTACATATTTTTTTATACGTATTTACATTATTTAATATGTATTTTGTTTATATATTTTTATACAAATTTACGTTATTAAATATGTATTTGTATAAATATTTTCATACAAATTTACTTTATTTTATGTATTTTGTATATATATTTCAATTCAAATTTAGAATATTTTGTGTGTGTTTTGTATATATATTTTCATACAAATTTAATTACTTCTGTGTATTTTTGAATATAGTTTTAAATAAATATACGTTGTTTTATGTGTGTTTTGTATATTTACATTTATAAAAATACACATTTTTTTATTGGTATTTTGTTTATATATTTTTCTACGTATTTACATTTTACATTGACATTTGTATATATATTTTTATAAAAATTAACGTTATTATATGTGTATTTGTACAAAAATTTTGATGGAAATTTTCATTATTTGATGTATTTTGTATATATATTTCAATTCAAATTTAGCTTTTTTTTATGTGTATTTTATATATCTATTTTCATACAAATTTAATTACTTTTGTTATGTTATTTTATGTGTATTTTGTATATCTATATTTATACAAATACATCTTCTTTTATTTTTATTTTGTTTATTTATTTCGATACGAGTTTACATTATTTTATGTGTATTTTGTATACATTTTTTTATGTATTTACTTAATTATATGTGTATTTTGTACATATATTTTTAGAAATCTACGTTATTTTATGTGTATTCCTTTATATATTTTAAAACAAATTTACTTTGTTTTATATGTATTTTGCATATCTATTTCAATACAAATTTACCTTATTGTATGTGCGTTTTGTATATTTATTTTAATATAAAATCAAATATTTTATGTGTTTTCGTATATATATTTTTATAAAAATTGCGTTAATTTATGGGTATTTTGCATCTTAATTTTCATACAAATTTACATTATTTTATTAATATTTTGTTTATTTATTTTGATACGATTTTACATTATTCTATTTGTGTTTTGCATATATTTCTTTTTATATATATTTGCATTATTTAATGTGCATTTTGAAAATATATTTGATACAAATTTACGTTATTTTAAGTGAATATGTTTATATATTTTCATTCAAATTTACATTATTTTATGTGTATTTTGTATATGTATTTCAATACAAATTTACCTAATTTCATGTGTATTTTGTATATTTATTTTCATACAAATTTAAAATACTTTTGTGTATTTTTGTATATTGTTTTATACAAATTAAGGTTATTTTATATGTATTTTGTATATCTATTTTCATATAAATACACATTCTTTTATTGATATTTTGTTTATTTATTTTGACACGAATTTACATTATTTAATGTGTATTTTGTATATATATTTTTATACGTATTCACATAATTTCATGTGTATTTTGTATATATATTTCTATAGAAATCTACGTTATTTTATGTGTATTCGTATATATATTTTGAAACAAATTTACATTGTTTTATGTGTATTTTGCATATTCTTTTAATACAAATTTACCTTATTGAATATGCATTTTGTATATTAATTTTAATACAAATTTGATTATTCTATGTGTATTTTTGTATATGTATTTTTATAAAAATATGCTTTATTTTATGGGTATTTTGCATCTTTATTTTCATACAAATTTACATTATTTTATTGATATTCTGTGTATTTATTTTGATATGATTTTACATTATTCTGTGTAAATTTTGTATACATATTTTATTTAAAATGTACTTTATTTTATGTGTATTTGTTTTCATTTCATACAAATTTACAGTATTTTATGTGTTTTTTGTACATGTATTTAAATAAAATTTAACTAGTTATATGTGTATTTTGTATATCTATTTTGTATGTATATTTTCATAGAAATTTACTCTATTTTATGAGTATTCGTATATATATTTTGATACAAATTTACTTTATTGATGTGTATTTTGCATATCTATTTTAATACAAATTTACTTTATTGTATTGATATTCTGTATATTTATTTTGATACTATTTAACATTATTCTATGTGTATTTTTATATTTTTTTTATACATATTTACATTATTTAATGTTTATTTTGTATATATATTTTATCAAATTTACATTATTTTATGTGTATTTGTTTATATATTTGCATACAAATTTACATTATTTTATGTGTATTTTGTATATTTATTTTTCTACGTATTTAAATTATTTTATGTGTATTTTGTATATATATTTACATAAAAATTTACGTTATTTTATTGTGTGTATTCGTATATATTTTGATAAAAATTTTACACAAATTCATGTTATTTTAAGTGTATTTGAATATATATTTTCATACAAATTTATATTATTTTATGTGTATTTTTACATATATTTCATTACAAATTTACCTTATTTTATGTTTATTTTGTATAATTATTTCATTCAATTTTAAATTGTTTTATTTGTATATTCGTATTTGTAATTAGGTTATTTTATGTGTATTTTTTATATATATTTTCATCCAAAATTACATTATTTTATTGGTATTTTCCTAATTTAATTCAATACGAATTTAGATTATTTCATAGGGTTTTTTTACACATATTTTTATACTCATTTACATTATGTAATGTGTGTTTGTATATTTTTTAATGCAAATTTATTTTATTTGCATTTTTGTAAAAATTTACATTATTTTATTGGTATTTTGTTTATTTATTTTGATACGAATTACATGATTATATGTGAATTTTGTGCATATATTTTTATACGTATATATATTATTTAATGTGTATTATGTTTATATATTTTTATATAAAATTTTCGTAATTATATGTGTATTTGTAAAAAAAATTTGATACAAATTTACTTTATTTTATGTATTTTGTACATATATTTCAATTCAAATTAAGCTTATTTTGTGTTTATTTTGTATATCTATTTTCATAGAAATTTAATTACTTTTGTGTATTTTTGTATATAGTTTTATAAAAATTTACGATATTTTATGTGCATTTTGAATATTTATATTTATACAAATACACATTCTGTTATTGGTATTTTGTTTATTTATATTTTTACGAATTTACATTATTTTATGTGTATTTTGTATACATTTTTATACTTATTTATTTAATTTTACGTATTTTGTATATATATTTTTATGGAAATCTACGTTATTTTATGTGTATTCGTATATATATTTTGAAACAAATTTACATTATTTTATATGTATTTTGCATATCTATTTCAAAACAAATTTACATTATTGTATGTGCATTTTGTATATTTATTTTAATACAAATTCAAATATTTTATGTGTATTTTGGTATCTATTATTTTATAAAAAATGCGTTATTTTATAGGTATTTTGCATCTTAATTTTCATACAAATTCACATTATTTTTAATATACTGTGTATATATTTTGATACGATTTTACATTATTCTATTTGTGTTTTGTATATATATTTTTTTTTATACATATTTACATTATTTAATGTGTATTTTGTATATATATTTCATATAAATTTACGTTATTTTATGTGTATTTGTTTATATATTTTCATTCAAATTTAGATTATTTTTGTGTATTTTTGTATATAGTTTCATACAAATTTAGGTTATTTTATGTACGCATTTACATTATTTAATGTGTGTTTTGTACATATATTTTTATGCAAATTTACTTTATTTTATATGCATTTTTGTACATATATTTTTATAAAAATTTGCGTTATTTTATATCTATTTGTATATGTTTTCTCATACAAATTTACATTATTTTATTGTAATTTTGTTTATTTAGTTTGATACGAGTTACATGATTATATGTGTATTTTGTAATTATTTTTTATACGTATTTACATTACTTAATGTGTATTTTGTTTATATATTTATAAAACAAATTACGTTATTATATGTATTTATATAAATATTTTGCTAAAAATTTACATTAGTTTATGTATTTTGTATATACGTTTCAATTCAAGTTTAGCTTATTTTATCTGTATTTTGTATATCTATTTTCATACGAATTTAATTACTTCTGTGTATTTTTGTATATAGTTTTATACAAATTTACGTTATTTTATGTGTATTTTGTATATTTATATTTATACAAATACACATTCTTTTATTGGTATTTTGTTTATTTATTTTGATACGAGTTTACATTATTTTATGTGTATTTTGTATACATTTTCTTATACGTATTTACCTCATTTTATGTGTATTTTGTATATATATTTTTATAGAAATGTACGTTACTTTATGTGTATTCGTATATATATTTTGAAACAAATTTACATTGTTTTATATGTATTTTGCATATCTATTTCAATACAAATCTACCTTATTGTATGTGCATTTTGTATATTTATTGTAATACAAATTAAATATTTTATGTGTATTTTGGTATATATATTTTTATAAAAAATGCGTTACTTAATGGGTATTTTGCATTTATTTTCATACAAATTTACATTGTTTTATTAACATTCTTTGTATTTATTTTGATACGATTTTACATTATTCTATTTGTGTTTTGTATATATTTTTTTATACATATTTACATTATTTAATGTGTATTTTGTATATTTTAAAACAAATTTACGTTATTTTATGCGCATTTGTTAAAATATTTTGATACAAATTTACATTATTTTATGTATTTTGTATATATATTTCAAAACAAATTTAGTTTATTTTATGTATATTTTGTACATCTATTTTCATATAAATTTAAATTACTTTTGCGTAATTTTGTATATAGTTTTATACAAATTAACGTTATTTTATGTTTATTTTGTATATTTATTTTCATACAAATTCACACACTTCTATTGGTATTTTGTTTATTTATTTTGGTACGAATTTACATTATTTTGTGTATTTTGTATATATATATATATATTTATACGTATTTACATCATTTTATGTGTATTTTTTATAGAGATTTACGTTTTTTTTATGTGTATTGGTATATATATTTTGAAACAAATTTACATTGTTTGATGTGTGTTTTGCATATCTATTTCAATACAAATTTATCATATTGTATATGCATTTTGTATATTTATTTTAATACAAATTTAATGATTTGATGTGTATTTTTGTATATATGTTTTTATAAAAATATGTTTTTTTTAATGGATATTTTGCATCTTTATTTTCATTCAAATTTACATTATTTGATTGATATTCTGTGTATTTATTCTGATACGATTTTACATTGTTCTATATGTATTTTGTATATAATTTATTTTACAAATTTAGATTATTTAATGTGCATTTTCTCTATATATTTATTTTATACAAACATACGTTACTTTATGTCTATTTGTTCATATATTTTCAAACAAATTTACATTATTTTATGTGTATTTTGCATATTTATTTCAATACAAATTCACCTAATTTTATGTGGATTTTGTACATTTATTTTCAGACAAATCGAAATTATTTTTGTGTTTTTTTTGTATGTATTTTAATACAAATTTTAGTTTTTTTTATATATTATTTTGTATATTGATTTTATATACATTCTTTTATTGAAATTTAGTTTATTGAATTTGATACGAATTTACCTTATTTTAGGTGTATTTTGTAAATATATTTGTATACGTATTTACATCATTTTAAGTGTATTTTTTTATATATTTTCATAGAAATTTATGTTATTTTATGTGTTGTCATACATATATTTTTATACAAATTTACTTTATTTCATGTGTATTTTGCATATCTATTTCAATATAAATTTACCTTATTGTATGTGCATTTTGCATATTTATTTTAATACAAATTTAATTATTGATGTGTATTTTTGTATATATATATTTATACAAATATGCGTTATTTTATGGGTTACGTTACGTTACGTTACGTGTATTTGTTGATATATGTTGACACAAATTTACAATATCTTATGGGTATTTTGTATATATATTTCAAAAGAAATTTACCTAGTTTTATGTGTATTTTGTATATCTATTTTCACTCAAATTCAAATTATTTCTGGATATTTTTCATATATTTTAATAAAAATTTTACCTATGTTATGTGTATTTTGTAAATTTATTTTCTTTCAAATATATATTATTATATTGGTATTTTGTTGATTTATTTTGATAAGAATTTACATTATTTTACATGTACTTTGCATATATATTTTTATACATTATTTAATGTTTATTTTGAATATATATTTTTATTCTAATTCATGTTATTTTATTTGTATTTGTATATATATTTTCATACAAATTTATATTATTTTATGTGTATTTTGTACATATATTTCATTACAAATTAACCTTATTTTATGTTTATTTTGTATATTTATTTCATTCAATTTCAAATTATTTTATGTGTATATTTGTATTTGTTTTTAGGATATTTAATGTGTATTTTCTATATATATTTTCAACCAAAATTCCATTATTTTTTTTGGTATTTTGTTAATTTAATTCGATACGAATTTAGATTATTTCATTGGTATTTTGTATACACATTTTTATACGCACTAACATTATTTAATGTGTGCTTTGTATATATATTTTTATGTAAATTTACTTTATTTTACGTGCATTTTTGTACATATATTTTTATAGAAATTTGCGTTATTTTATATGGATTTTGTATATTTTTTTCTCATACAAATTTACATAAATTTATTGGTATTTTGTTTATTTATTTTGATACAAATTACATTATTGTATGTGTATTTTGTACATATTTTTTATACGTATTTACATTATTTAATGTGTATTTTGTTTATGTGTTTTTATACAAATTTACGTTATTATATGTGTATTTGTATAAATATGTTGATACAAATTTACATTATTTTATGTATTTTGTATATATATTTCAATTCAAATTTAGCTTATGTGTTGTGTATTTTGTATATCTATTTTCATACAAATGTAATTACTTTTGTGTATTTTTGTATATAGTTTTATGCAAATTTACGTTATTTTATGTGTATTTTGTATATTTATATTTATACAAATATACATTCTTTTATTGGTATTTTGTTTATTTATTTTGATTCGAATTTACATTATTTTATGTGTATTTTGTATACATTTTTTTATACGTATTTACTTAATTATATGAGTATTTTGTATATATATTTTTTATAGAAATGTACGTTATTTTATGTGTTTTCGTATATATATTTTGAAACAAATTTACTTTGTTTTATATGTATTTTTGAATATCTCTTTCAATACAAATTTACCTTACTGTATATGCATTTTGTATATTTATTTCAATACAAATTTAAATATTTTATGTGTAATTTGGTATATATATTTTTTTTTAAAATGCGCTATTTTATGGGAATTTTGCATCTTTATTTTCATACAAATTTACATAATTTTATTGATATTCTGTTTATTTATTTTGATACGATTTTTCATTATTCTATTTGTTTTTTGTATATATTTTTTATACACATTTACATTATTTAATGTATCTTGCATATATATTTTATACAAACTTATATTATTTTATGTGTATTTTTTTATATATTTACATTCAAATTTACATTATTTTATGTGTATTTTGTATATGTATTTCAATACAAATTTACCTCATTTTATGTGTATTTTGTATATTTCTTTTCATACAAATTTAAATTATTTTTGTGTATTTTTGTATATAGTTTTATATAAATTTAGGTTATTTTATGTACGCATTTACATTATTTAATGTGTGTTTTGTAAATATATTTTTATGCAAAGTTACTTTATTTTATGTGCATTTTTGTACATATATTTTTATAGAAATTTGCGTTATTTTATGTGTATTTGTATATGTTTTCTCATACAAATTTACATTATTTTATTGCTATTTTGTTTATTTATTTTGATACGAATTACATGATTATATAAGTATTTTGTACATATTTTTTATACGTATGTACATTACTTAATGTGTATTTTGTTTATATATTTCTAAACAAATCTACGTTATTATATGTATTTGTATAAATATTTTTTTTACAGATTTACATTATTTTAAGCATTTTGTATATGCATTTCAACTCAAATTTAGCTTATTTTATTTATATATTTGTATCTATTTTCATACAAATGTAATTACTTCTGTGTATTTTTGTATATAGTTTTATACAAATTTACGTTATTTTATGTGTATTTTGTATATCATATTTATACAAATACACATTCTTTTATTGGTATTTTGTTTATTTATTTTATATACATATTTTATACGTATTTACTTCATTTTATGTGTATTTTGTATATATTTTATAGAAATCTACGTTATTTTATGTGTATTCGTATATATATTTTGAAGCAAATTTACATTGTTTTATATGTATTTTGCATATCTATTTCAATACAAATTTACCTTGTATGTGCATTTTTTATATTTATTTTAATACAAATTTTAATATTTTATGTGTATTTTGGAATATATATTTAAAAAAAAAGCGTTATTTTATGTGTATTTTGCATCTTTATTTTCATACAAATTTACATTATTTTATTAATATTCTGTGTATTTATTTTGATACGATTTTACATTATTCTATTTGTGTGTTGTATATATTTTTTATATATATTTACATTATTTAATGTGTATTTTGTATATATATTTGATACAAATTTACGTTATTTTAAGTGTATATGTTTATATATTTTCATTCAAATTTACATTATTTTATGTGTATTTTGTATATGTATTTCAATATAAATTTACCTAATTTTATATGTATTTTGTATATTTATTTTCATACAAATTTAAATTATTTTTTGTTTATTTTTGTTTATAGTTTTATACAAATTTAGGTTATTTTATGTGTATTTTGTACATCTGTTTTCATACAAATACACATTCTTTTATTGATATTTTGTTTATTTATTTTGACGCGAATATACATTATTTAATGTGTAATTTGTATACATATTTTTATACGTATTTACATCATTTGATGTGTATTTTGTATATATATTTCTGTAGAAATCTACGTTATTTTATATGTATTCGTATATAGATTTTGAAAAAAAATTTCACTTTTATGTGTATTTTGCATATTTTTTCAATACAAATTTACCTTATTGTATATCCATTTTGTATATTAATTTTAATAGAAATTTAATTATACTATGTGTATTTTTGTATATATATTTTTATAATAATATGCTTTATTTTATGGGTATATTGCATCTTTATTTTCATACAAATTTACATTATTTCATTGATATTCTGCTCATTCATTTTGATACGATTTCACATTATTCTATGTGTATTTTGTATATATTTTTCATACAAATTTACGTTATGTTATGAGTATTTGTTTATATATTTTGACACAAATATACAATATTTTATTGGTATTTTGTATATATATTTCAAAAGAAATTTACCTAGTTTTATGTGTATTTTGTATATCTATTTTCATACAAACTCAAATTATTTCTATGTATTTTTATATATATTTTAATACAAATTTTAGTTATGTTATGTGTATGTTGTAAATTTATTTTCATTCAAATTTATATTATTTTATTGGTATTTTGTTGATTTATATTAATACGAATTTACATTATTTTATATGTACTTTGTATATCTATTTTTATACGCATTTACATAATTTAATATTTATTTTAAATATATATTTTTATACAAATTCATGGTATTTTATGTGTATTTGTATATATATTTTCATATAAATTTACATTATTTTATGTGTGTTTTGTACATATATTTCATTACAAATTTACTTTATTTTATGTTTATTTTGTATGTGTATTTTGTATATCTATATTTTTACAAATACACATTCTTTTATTGGTATTTTGCTTATTTATTTTGATTCGAATTTACATTGTTTTATGTGTATTTTGTATACATTTTTTATACGTATTTACCTAATTTTGTGTGTATTTTGTATATATATATTTTTATAGAAATCTACGTTATTTTATGCGTATTCGTATATATATTTTGAAACAAATTTACATTCTTTTATATGTATTTTTGAATATCTCTTTCAATACAAATTTACCTTATTGTATGTGCATTTTGTATATTTATTTCAATACAAATTTATATATTTTATGTGTATTTTCGTATATATATTTTTATAAGAAATGCGCTATTTTATGGGAATTTTGCATCTTTATTTTCATACAAATTTACATTATTTTATTAATAATCGGTGTATTTATTTTGATACGATTTTACATTATTCTATTTGTTTTTTGTATATATTTTTTTATACATATTTACATTATTTAATGTGTATCTTGCATATATATTTTATACAAATTTATTATCTATTATCTATATTCATACAAATACACATTCTTTTCATGATATTTTGTTTATTTATTTTGACACGAATTTACATTATTTAATATGTATTTTGTATATATATTTTTTATACGTATTTACATCATTTCATGTGTATTTTGTATATATATTTTTATAGAGATCTACGTTATTTTATGTGTATTCGTATATATATTTTGAGGCAAATTTACATTGTTTTATGTGTATTTTGGATATTTTTTCAATACAAATTTACCTTATTTTAAGTGCATTTTGTATATTAATTTGAATTCAACTTTGATTATTCTATGTGTATTTTTGTATATGTATTTTTATAAAAATATGCTTTATTTTATTGTTATTTTGCATCTTTATTTTCATAGAAATTTACATTATTTCATTGATATTCTGTGTATTTATTTTGATACGATTTTACATTATTCTATGTGTATTTTTTATATATATTTTATACAAATGTACGTTATTTTATGTGTATTTGTTTTCATTTCATACAAATTTACATTATTTTATGTGTATTTTATACATGTATTTCAATATAAATTTAAATAGTTATACGTGTATTTTGTATATCTATTTTCATAGAAATTGAAAATATTTTTGTGTATTTTTGTATATATTTTTATACAAATTTTCGTTATTTTATGTGTATTTTGTATATTTATTTTCCTACAAATATACATTCTTTTATCTGAATTTTTTTCATTTATTTTGATAGGAGTTTACATTATTTTAAGTGTATTTGGTATATATATTTTTATACTTATTTACATCATTTATATGTATTTTGTATGTATATTTTCATAGAAATTTACTCTATTTTATATGTATTTGTATATAAATTTTGATACAAATTTACATTATAGATGTGTATTTTGCATATCTATTTCCATACAAATTTACTTTATTGAATGTGCATTTTGTATATTTATATTAATACAAATTTAATTATTTATGTGTTTTTTTGTATGTATATTTTTATACAAATATGCGTTATTATATGGGTATTTTGCATCTTTATTTTCATACAAATTTATATTATTTTATTGATATTCTGTTTATTTATTTTGAAACGATTTTATATTATTCTATGTGTATTTTTTTTATATATTTTTATACATATTTACTTTATTCAATGTATATTTTGTATATATATTTTATGCAAATTTACGTTATTTTTTGCGTATTTTGTTATATATTTTCATACAATTTTACATTATTTAATGTGTATTTTGTATATGTATTTCAATTAAAATTTGCCTAATTTAAATCCTTTTTGCGTATTTTTGTATATATTTTCATAAAAGTTTTATTTATTTTATTTGTATTTTGTATATATATTATCCTACAAATATACATTCTTTTATTGGAATTTTGTTTATTCATTTTGATACGAATTTACATTATTTTATGTGTATTTTGTATATATATTTTTCTACGTATTTACATTATTTTATGTGTATTTTTTATATATATTTTCATAAATATTTACGTTATTTTATTTTGTGTATTCGTATATATTTTGATACAAATATATATTATTTTATGTATTTAGCATATCTATTTCAATAAAAAATTGTATTATTGTATGTGTATTTTGTATATTCATTTTGATAGAAATTTAATTATTTTATGTGTATTTTTGTATAAATATTTTTTTTAAATATGAGTAATTTTATGGGTTTTTTGCATCTTTATTTTCATAAATTTTCACATTATTTTATTGATATTCTGTATATTTATATTGATAGAATTTAACATTATTCTAGGTGTATTTTGTATATATTTTTCTTACATATTTACATTATTTAATGTATATATATATATATATATATATATATATATATATATATATATATATATATATATATATATATATATATATATATATATATATATATATATATATATATATATATATATATATATATATATATATATATATATATATATGAAAATTAACGTTATTTTATGTTTATTTGTTTATATATTTTGATAGAAATTTACAATATTTTACGGGTATTTTGTATATACGTATATTTCAAAACAAATCTACGAAATTTTATGTGTATTTTATATATCTATTTTTATATAAATTTAAATTATTTCTGTATTTTTTTGTATAAATTTTAATACAAATTTTAGTTATGTTATCTGTATTTTGTAAATTTAATTTCACACAAATGTATATTATTTTATTGGTATTTTGTTGATTTATTTTGATACGAATTTACATTGTTTTATGTGTAATTTGTATATATATTTTTATACGTATTTACATTATTTAATGTGTATTTTGTATATATATTTTTATACAAATTTATGTTATTTTACGTGTATTTGTATATATATTTTGATACAAATCTACATTAATATTACGTGTATTTTGTATATATATTTCATTACAAATTTGCCTTATTTTATGTTTATTTTTATATTTATTTTCATTCAAATTTAAATTATTTTATGTGTATATATTTATTTGTATTTACGTTATTTTATGTGTATTTTCTTTATATATTTTCATTCAAAATTACATTATTTTATCGGTATTTTGTTCATTATTTCGATTCAAATTTAGATTATTTCACGTGTATTTTCTATACATATTTTTATACGCATTTACGTTATTTAATGTGTGTTTTGGATATGTATTTTTTATAAAATTTTACTTAATTTTATGTGCATTTGTGTTTTTTTTTATATATAAATTAACATTATTTTAAGTGTATTTTGTACTTATTTTACAAAAAATTTGACCTATTTATGTGTATTTTGTTTATTTATTTTCATACAATTTTGAATTATTTTATGTGCATTTTTGTACATATATTTTTATAGAGATTTGCGTTATTTTATGTGTATTTTGTATATATTTTTTCATAGAAATTTACATTTTTTTAATGGTATTTTGGTTACGTATTTTTATACGAATTTACATTATTATATGTGTATTTTGTATATATATTGTATACGTATTTTTATTTTTTAATGTGTATTTTGTTTATATATTTAAAACAAATTTACGTTATTTTATGCGCATCTGATGAAATATTTTGATACAAATTTACATTATTTTATGTATTTTGTATATATATTTCAATACAAATTTAGTTTATTTTATGTATTTTTTGCATATCTATTTTCATACAAATTTAAATTACTTTGTGTATTTTTGTATATAGTTTTATCCAAATTTACGTTATTTTATGTTTATTTTGTATATTTATTTTCATACAAATTCACATTCTTCTATTGCTATTTTGTTTATTTATTTTGGTACGAATTTACATTATTTTATGTGTATTTTGTAATTATTTTTTTATTCGTATTTACATCATTTTATGTGTATTTTTTATATATATTTTTATAGAAATTTACGTTTTTTTATGTGTATTCGTATATATATTTTGAAACAAATTTACATTGTTTGATGTGTGTTTTGCATATCTATTTCAATACAAATATACCATATTGTATATGCATTTTGTATATGTATTTTAAGACAGATTTAATTATCTTATGTGTTTTTTTGTATGGTATTTTTATACAAATATGCGTTATTATATGGGTATTTTGAATCTTTATTTTCATAGAAATTTACATTATTTTATTGATTTTCTGTTTACTTATTTTGGTACGAATTTACATTATTTTATGTGTATTTTGTATATATATTTTTATACGTATTTACATCATTTTATGTGCATTTTTTACTTGTATTTTTATAGAAATCTACGTTTTTTATTGTGTATTCGTATATATATTTTGAAACAAATTTACATTGTTTGATGTGTTTTGCATATCTATTTCAATTCAAATTTATCATATTGTATGTGCATTTTGTATATTTATTTTAATACAAATTTAATTATTTGATGTGTATTTTTGTATATATATTTTTATAAAAATATGTTTTTTTTATGGTTATTTTGCATCTTTATTTTCATACAAATTTACATTATTTGATTGATATTCTGTGTATTTATTTTGATACGATTTTATATTGTTCTATGTGTATTTTGTATATATTTTATTTTACATATTTACATTATTTAATGTGTATTTTCTATATATATTTTATACAAACATACGTTACTTTATATCTATTTGTTTATATATTTTCATACAAATTTACATTATTTTATGTGTATTTTGTATATCTATTTAAATACAGATTTACCTAATTTTATGTGATTTTGTATATCTATTTTCATACAAATTGAAATTATTTTTGTGTTTTTTTGTATGTATTTTAATACAAATTTTAGTTTTTTTATATATTATTTTGTATATTGATTCTCCTACATATATACATTCTTTTACTGAAATTTAGTTTATTGAATTTGATACGAGTTTACCTTATTTTAGATGTATTTTGTATATATATTTGTATACGTATTTATATCATTTTGTGTATTTTTTTTATATATTTCCATAGAAATTTACATTATTCTATGTGTTTTCGTATATCTATTTTAATAGAAATTTACATTATTTGATGTGTATTTTGCATATCTATTTCAATAAATTTATTTATTTTATTGTATGTATGTATTTTTTTAATACAAATTTAATTATTTTATGTATTTTATATATATATATATATATATATATATATATATATATATATATATATATATATATATATATATATATATATATATATATATATATATATATATATATATATATATATATATATATATATATATATATATATTAATTCAAATATGGGTTATTTTATGGGTATTTTGCATCTTTATTTTAATAGAAATTTACATTATTTTATTGATATTCTGTTCATTTATTATTATACGATTTTACATTATGCTATGTGTATTTTGTATATATTTTTATACATTTTCCTTAATTTAATGTGTATTTATATATATATTTTATACAAATTTACGTTACGTTACGTTACGTTACGTGTATTGTTGATATATGTTGACACAAATTTACAATATTTTGTATATATATATGAAAGAAATTTACCTAGTTTAATGTGTATTTTGTATATCTATTTTCATACAAATTCAAATTATTTCTGGGTATTTTTTAATATATTTTAATACAAATTTTACTTATGTTACGTGTATTTTGTAAGTTTATTTTCAATCAAAATATATTATTTTATTGGTATTTTGTTTATTTATTTTGATAAGAATTTACATTATTATGTATATATTTTGTATATATATTTTCACATTATGTAATGTTTATTTTGAATATATATTTTACACTAATTCATGTTATTTTGTGTATTTGTATATATATTTTCATACAAATTTATTTTATTTTATGTGTATTTTGTACATATATTTCATTACAAATTTACGTTATTTTATGTTTATTTTGTATATTTATTTCATTCAATTTTAAATTATTTTATGTGTATATTTGTATTTGTATTAAGGTTATTTTATGTGTATTTTCTATATATTTTTTCATCCAAAATTCAATTATTTTATTGGTATTTTTTAATTTAATTTGATGCGAATTTAGATTATTTCATAGGCATTTTGTATATATATTTTTATACGCATGTACATTATTTAATGTGTGTTTAGTATATATATTTTTATGCAAATTTACTCTATTTTATATGCATTTTTGTACATATATTTTTATAGAAATTTGCGTTATTTTATGTGTATTTTGTATATGTTTTCTCATACAAATTTACATTATTTTATTGGTATTTTGTTTATTTATTTTGATACGAATTACATTATTATATGTGTATTTTGTACAAATTTTTTATACGTATTTACATTATTTAATGAGTATTTTGTTTATATATTTTTATACCAATTCACTTTATTATATGTGTATTTTTATAAATATTTTGATACAAATTTACTTTTGTGGAATTTTGTGTATAGTTTTATACATATTTACGTTATTTAATGTGTATTTTTTATATTTATATTAATACAAATACATATTCTTTTATTGGTATTTTTTTATTTATTTTGATACGAATTTGCATTATTTTATGTGTATTTTGTATACATTTTTTTATACGGATTTACTTAATTTTATGTGTATTTTGTATATATATTTTTATAGAAATCTACCTAATTTTATGTGTATTCGTACATATATTTTGAAACAAATTGACATTGCTTATATGTATTTTGCATATCTATTTCAAAACAGGTTTACCTTATTGTATGCGCATTTTGTATATTTATTTTAATAGAAATTCAATTATTTTAAGTGTATTTTGTATATATGTTTTTATAAAAAATGCGTTATTTTATGGGTATTTTGCATCTTAATTTTCATAGAAATTTACATTATCTTATTAACATTCTGTGTATTTATTTTGATACGATTTTACATTATTCTATCTGTGTTTTGTATATTTTTTTATATATATTTACATTTTTTAATGTGAATTTTGTATATATCTATATATATATATATATATATATATATATATATATATATATATATATATATATATATATATATATATATATATATATATATATATATATATATATATATATATATATATATATATATATATATATATATATATATATATATATATATATATATATATATATATATATATATATATATATATATATATATATATATATATATATATATATATATATATATATATATATATATATATATATATATATTTTAAGTGCATTTGTTTATAGATTTTCATTCAAATTTACATTATCTTAGGTGTATTTTGTATATGTATTTAAATACAAATTTACCTAATTTTATGTGTATTTTGTATATTTATTTTCATACAAATTTAAGCTGTTTTTGTGTATTTTTGTATATAGTTTTATACAAATTTAGGTTATTTCATGTGTATTTTGTATATCTATTTTCATACAAATACATATTCTTTTATTGATATTTGGTTTATTTATTTGATGAATTTACATTATTTAATGTATTTTGTATATATATATTTTATACGTATTTACATCATTTCTTGTGTAATTTGTATATATATTTCTATACAAAATCTACGTTATTTTATGTGTATTCGTATATATATTTTGAAACAAATTTACACTGTTTTATGTGTTTTTTGCATATTTTTTAATACAAATTTACCATATTGTATGTGCATTTTGTATATTAATTTTAATACAAATTTAATTATTTTGTGTATTTTTGTATATATTTTTATATAAATTTTCGTTACTTTATGTGTATATTGTATATTTATTTTCCTGTAAATATACGTTCTTTTATCGGAATTTTGTTTATTTATTTTGATACGAGTTTACATTATTTGAGGTATATTTGGTATATATATTTTATTCCTTATTTACATCATTTTATATGTATTTTGTATGTATGTTTTCATAGAAATTTACTCTATTTTATGAGTATTCGTATATATATATTTATATCCAAATTTACATAATTGGTGTGTATTTTGCATATCTATTTCAATACAAATTTACATTATTCTATGTTGATTTTGTATATTTATTTTAATAGAAATTTAATTATTTAAATGTATTTTTGTATATATTTTTACACAAATATGTGTTATTATATGGGTATTTTGCATCTTTATTTTCATACAAATTTACATTATTTTATTGATATTCTGTTTATTTAATTTGATACGATTTAACATTATTTTATGAGTATTTTGTATATATATTTTTATACATATTTAAATTATTTCATGTATATTTTGTATATATATATTTTATCCAAATTTACGTTATTTTATGTGTATTTGTTTATATATTTTTATAAAAATTTACATTATTTTATTTGTGTTTTGTATATGTATCTCAATACAAATTTGCCTAACTTTATGTGTATTTTGTATATCTATTTTCAAAGAAATTTAAATTATTTTTGTGTATTTTTGGATATATTTTTAAACAAATTTTAGTTATTTTATTTGTATTTTGTATATATATTTTCCTACAAATATACGTTCTTTTATTGGAATTTTGTTTATTTATTTTGATACGAATTGACATTATTTTATGTGTATTTTGTATATATATATTTTTCTACGTATTTAAATTATTTTATCTGTATTTTGTATATACATTTTCATAAAAACTTAGGTTATTTTATTGTGTGTATTCGTAAATTTTTTTGATACAAATTTTATACAAATTCATGTTATTTTATGTGTATTTGTATATATATTTTCATACAAATTTATATTATTTTATGTGTATTTTTACATATATTTCATTACAAATTTACCTTATTTTATGTTTATTTTTTATATTTATTGCATTCAATTTTAAATTATTTTATGTGTATATATTTGTATTTGAATTAAGGTTATTTTATATGTATTTTCTATATATATATTTTCATTCAAAATTACATTATTTTAATGGTATTTTCTTAATTTAATTTGATACGAATTAAGACTATTTCATAGGTATTTTGTATACATATTTTTATACTCATTTACATTATCTAATGTGTGTTTTGTATATATATTTTTATGCAAATTTATTTTTTGTGCATTTTTGTACATATATTTTTGTAGAAATTTGCGTTATTTTATGTGAATTTTGTATATGTTTACTCATACAAATTGATATTATTTTATTGGTATTTTGTTTATTTATTTTGATACGAATTACATTATTATATGTGTATTTTGTACATATTTTTTTATACGTATTTACATTATTTAATGTGTATTTTGTTTATATATTTTCATACAAATTTACGTTATTATATGTGTATTTGTATAAATATTTTGATACAAATTTACTTTTTTTCATGTATTTTGTATATATATTTCAATTCAAATTTAGTTTATTTTGTGTGTATTTTGTAAATCTATTTTCTTGCAAATTTAATTACTTCTGTGTATATAAGTGTATTTAAGTTTGTATAGAGTTTTATATAAGTTTACGTTATTTTATGTGTATTTTGTATATTTATATTCATACAAATACACATTCTTTTATTGGTATTTTGTTTATTTATTTTGATACGAATTTACATTCTTTTATGTGTATTTTGTATACATTTTTTTATACGTATTTACTTCGTTGTATATATGTATTTTGTATATATATTTTTATAGAAATCTACGTTATTTTTTGTGTATTCGTATATATATTTTGAAACAAATTTACATTGTTTTATATGTATTTTGCATATCTATTTCAATACAAATTTACCTTATTGTATGTTTTTTTTGTATATTTATTTTAATACAAATTAAAAAAAATTTGTGTATTTTGGTATATATATTTTTATTAAAAAATGCGTTATTTTATGGGTATTTTGCTTCTTTACATTATTTTATTAATATTCTATTTATTAATTTTGATACGATTTTACATTATTCTATTTGTGTTTTGTATATATTTTTTTATACAAATTTATGTTATTTTAAGTGTATTTGTTTATTCATTTTCAATTAAATTTACATTATTTTATATGTATTTTGTATATGTATTTCAATACAAATTTACCTAACTTTATGTGTATTTTGTATATTTATTTTCATACATATTTCAATTATTTTTGTTCATTTTGTACATAGTTTATAGAAATTTAGGTTATTTTATGTATTTTGTATATCTATTTTCATACAAATACACATTCTTTTATTGATATTTTGTTTATTTATCTTGTCGCGATTTTACATTATTTAACGTGTATATATATATATATATATATATATATATATATATATATATATATATATATATATATATATATATATATATATATATATATATATATATATATATATATATATATATTTCATGTATTTTGTATATATATTCCTATAGAAATCTACGTTATTTTATGTGTATTCGTATATATATTTTGAAACAAATTTACACTGTTTTATGTGTATTTTGTATATATTTTCAAAACATATTTACCTTATTGTATGTGCATTTTGTATATTAATTTTAATAGAAATTTAATTATTCTATATGTATTTTTGTATAAGTATTTTTTAAAAAATATGCTTTATTTTATGTGTGTTTTGCATATTTATTTTCATACAAATTTAAATTATTTTATTGATATTCTGTGTATTTATTTTGATACGAATTTACATTATTCTATGTGTATTTTGTATATATATTTTATACAACTATACGTTATTTTATGTGTATTTTTTTCCATTTCATACAAATTTACATTAATTTATGTATATTTTCTACATGTATTTAAATACAAATTTAACTAATTATATGTGTATTTTGAATATCTATTTTCATACAAATTGATATTATTATTTTTTTTTTGTATATATTTTTATACAAATTTTCGTTATTTCATGTGTATTTTGTATATTTATTTTCCTACATATATACGTTTTTTTTCGGAATTTTGTTTATGTATTTTGATACGAATTTACATTATTTTATGTGTATTAGATATATATATATATATATATATATATATATATATATATATATATGTATATATATATATATATATATATATATATATATATATATATATATATATATATATATTTTATACTTATTTACATCATTTTATATGTATTGTGTATGTATATTTTCATAGAAATTTACTCTATTTTATATGTATTCGTATATATATTTTGATACAAATTTACATTATTGTATGTGCATTTTGTATATTTATTTTAAAACAAATTAAATTATTTTATGTGTATTTTTGTATATATTTTTTTATGCAAATATGCGTTATGATATGGGTATTTTGCATCTTTATTTTCCCATGTGGGTAGTTTTAAGCCACTCGACGGTGACCGAAAAATCCGGGTGGTAGCGTGATCACTTCGGCCACCGCCTACCCTACATTTACATGCACATGGTACAAAAATGCACATAAAATAAAGTAAATTTGCATTAAAATATATATACAAAACACACATTAAATAATGTAAATGCGTATAAAAATATGTATACAAAATACCTATGAAATAATCTAAATTCTTATCGAGTTAAATTAACGAAGTACCAATAAAATAATGTAGTTTTTTGGATGAAAATATATATAGAAAATACACTTAAAATAACCTAAATACAAATACAAATATACACATAAAATAATTTAATATTAAATGAAATAAATATACAAAATAAACAAAAAATAAGGTAAATTTGTATATGTACAAAATACACATAAAATAATGTAAATTTATATGAAAATATATATACAAATACACATAAAATACCATGAACTTGTATACAAATATATACTCAAACTAAATATTATATAATGTAAATGCGTATAAAAATATATACAAAGCACATATAAAATAATGTAAATTGTATCAAAATAAATCAACAAAATACCAAGAAAATAATATATATTTGAATGAAAATAAATTTAAAAAATACACAAAACATAACTAAAATTTTTATTAAAATATATACAAAAATACATAGAAGTAATTTGAATTTGTATGAAAGTAGATATACAAAATACACATAAAACTAGGTAAATTTCTTTTGAAATATATATACAAAATACCAATAAAATATTTTAAATTTGTGTCAAAATATATAGAAATACACATAAAATAATGTAAATTTGTATGAAAAATATATACAAAATACACATAGAATAATGTCAAATCGTATCAAAATGAATGAGCAGAATATCAATAAAATAATTTAAATTTGTATGAAAATAAAGATGCAAAATACCCATAAAATAAAGCATATTTTTATAAAAATACATCTACAAAAATACACAGAATAATTTAAAAAAAATTAAATTATTATACAAAATGCATATACAATAAGGAAAATTTGTATTGAAAAAATATGCAAAATACACATAAAACAGTGTAAATTTGTTTCAAAATATATATATACGAATACACATAAAATAACGTAGATTTATATAGGAATATTTATACAAAATACACACGAAATGATGTAAATACGTATAAAAAAATATAAACAAAATACACATAAAATAATGTTAATTCACGTCAATATAAATAAACAAAATATCAATAAAAGAATGTGTATTTGTATGAAAAGAGATATACAAAATACACATTAAATAACCTATATTTGTATAAAACTATATACAAAAATACAGAAAAATAATTTAAATTTGTATGAAAATAAATATACAAAATGCACATTAAATTAGGTAAATTTGTATTGAAAAACATATACAAAATACACTTAAAATAATGTAAATTTGAAAGAAAATATATAAAGAAATTCACATAAAATAATGAAAATTTGTATAAAATATATATACAAAATACACATTAAATAATGTAAATATATATAAAAAATATATATACAAGACACAAATAGAATAATGTAGAATCGTATCAAAATAAATACACAGAATGTCAATAATATAATGTAAATATGTATGAAAATTAAAATGCAAAATACCCATAAAATAACGTATTTTTTTTATAAAAATATATATACAAAATACACATAAAATAACTGAATTTGTATTAAAATAAATATAAAAAATGCATATACAATAAGGTAAACCTGTATTGAAATAGATATGCAAAATACGTATAAACAATGAAAATTTGTTTCAAAATATATACACGAATTTACATAAAATAAGGTAGATTTTAATAAAAATATATGTACAAAATACATATAAAATTAAGTAAATACGTATAAAAAAATGTATATAAAATACCAATAAAATAATGTGTATTTGTATTAATATAAATATATAAAATACACATTAAATAACGTAAATTTGTATAAAACTATACACAAAAATATACAAAAGAAATTAAATTTGTATGAAAATAGATATACAAAATACACACAAAATAAGCTAAATTTGAATTGAAATATATATACAAAGTACATAAGATAATGTAAATTTGTATCAAAATATTTATAAAAATACACATATAATAAAGTGAATTTGAATAAATATATATAAACAAAATACTCATAAAATAATGTAAATACGTATAAAAAATTTGTACAAAATACACATGTAATAATGTAATTCGTATCAAAATAAATAAAGAAAATACCAATAAAATAATATAAATTTGTATGATAAACCATATACAAAATACACATAAAATAACGCAAATTTCTATAAAAAATATATGTACAAAAATGCTTTTAAAATAAAGTAAATCTGCATAAAAATATATACACAAAACACATATTAAATAATGTACATGCGTATAAAAATATGTATACAAAATACCTATTAAATAATCTAAATTCGTATCGAATTAAATTAACAAAATACCAATAAAATAATGGAATTTTGGATGTAAATATATATATATATATACTATATATATATATATATATATATATATATATATATATATATATATATATATATATATATATATATATATATATATATATATATATATATATATATATATATACACAAAATACCCATAAGATATTGTAAATTTTTGTCAAAATATATCAACAAATACTCGTAACGTAACGTAACGTAACGTAACGTAAATTTGTATAAAATATATATACAAAATACACATTAAATCAAGGAAAAATGTATAAAAAAATATATACAAAATACACATAGAATAATGTAAAATCGTATCAAAATAAATGAACGGAATATTAATAAAATAATGTAAATTTCTATGAAAATAAAGATGCAAAATACCCATAAAATAACACATATTTGTATAAAAATATATATACAAAAAATACACATAAAATAATTAAATTTGTATTAAAATAAATATACAAAATGCACATAAAATAAAGTAAAATTGTATTGAAATAAATATGCAAAATACACATCAAATAATGTAAATTTGTATTAAAATGTATATACGAAAACACATAAAATAACGTAAATTTCTAAGATAATATATTAAAAAATACACAAAATGATTAAATACGTATAAAAGTATATATACAAAATACATCTAAAATAAGGTAAATTCGTATAAATTCAATAAACTAAATTTCAATAAAAGAATGTATATATGTAGTAAAATCAATATACAAAATAATATATAAAAAAACTAAAATTTGTATTAAAATACGAAAATAGATATACAAAATCCACATAAAATTAGGTAAATCTGTATTGAAATACATATTCTAAATACACATAAAAAAATGTAAATTTCTATGAAAATATATAAACAAATAGACAAACTAACGCTTGTTAGTAGAAAATATATATAGAAAATACACATTAAATAATGTAAATATGTAAAATAAAATATATACAAAATACACATAGAACAATGTAAAATCGTATCAAAATAAATACACAGAATATCAATCAAATAATGTAAATTTGTATGAAAATAAAGATGCAAATTACCCATTAAGAAAAATCATATTTTTACAAAAATATATATACAAAAATACACATCAAATAATTAAATTTGTATTAAAATAAATTTACAAAATGCACATACAATATGATAAACTTGAATTGAAATAGATATGCAAAACACACATCAAACAATGTAAATTTGTTTCAAAATATATATACGAATACACATAAAAAAACGTAAATTTCTAAAAAAAATACAAATAAAAAATACACAAAATGATGTAAATACGTATAAAAATATATATACAAAGTACACATAAAATAATGTAAATTCGTACCAAAATAAAAAAAACAAAATAGCAATAGATGAATGTGAATTTGTATGAAAATAAATATACAAAATAAACATAAAATAACGTAAACTTGTATAAAACTATATACAAAAATACACAGAAGTAATTTAAATTTGTATGAAAATAAATATATAAAATATACATAAAATAAACTAAATTTGTATTGAAATATATATACAAAATACATAATATAATGCAAATTTGTATCAAAATATTTTAACAGATGCGCATAAAATAACGTAAATTTGTTTTAAAATATATAAACAAAATACACATTAAATAATGAAAATACGTATACAATATATATACAAAATACACATATAAAAATGTAAATTCGTATCAAAATACGTAACCAAAATACCAATAAAAATGTAATTTCTATGAAAAATATATATAAAATACACATTAAATAACGCAAATTTCTATAAAAATATATGTACAAAAATACACAAATTATAATTTAAATTTGTATGAAATTAAATAAACAAAATACACATAAATAAGTCAAATTTGTTGTAAAATAAGTACAAAATACACTTAAAATAATGTTAATTTATAAAAAAATAAAACGCAGATGCATATAAAATTAAGTAAAATTGTATAAAAAATATATATACAAAACACACATTAAATAATGTAAATGCGTGTAAACATATGTATAGAAAATACACGTGAAATAATCTAAATTTGAATGGAAATAATTATCAAAATATCGATAAAATAATGTAATTTTGAATGAAAATATATATAGAAAATACACATAAAATAATTTAAATACAAATAAATATATACACATAAAATAATTTAAATTAGAATGAAAATAAATATAAAAATAAAAATAAAATAAGGCAAATTTGTAATGAAATATAAATAAAAAATACACATAATATTAATGTTTGTATCAAAATATATATACAAATACACGTAAAATAACATAAATTTGTATAAAGAAATATATACAAAATACACATTAAATAATGTAAATACGTATAAAAATATATATACAAATTACACATAAAACAATGTAAATGCGTATCAAAATAAATCAACAAAATACCAATAAAATAATATACTTTTGTGTGAAATTAAATCTACAAAATACACATAACATAACTAAAATTTGTATTAAAATCTATACAAAAAAACACAGAAATAATTTAAATTTGTATGAAAATAAATATACAAAATACTCATAAAATTTGATAAATTTGTTTTAAAATATACGTATCTACAAAATACCAATAAAATATTGTAAATTTCTATCAAAATAAATAAACAAACAAACATAAAATAACGTATATTTGCATAAATATATATATATATATATATATATATATATATATATATATATATATATATATATATATATATATATATATATATATATATATATATATATATATATATATATATATATATATATATATATATATATATATATACATTAAATAATGTAAATATGTAAGGAAAATATATACAAAATACACATAGAATAATGTAAA
Source organism: Eriocheir sinensis (assembly GCF_024679095.1). NCBI lineage: Eukaryota > Metazoa > Arthropoda > Malacostraca > Decapoda > Varunidae > Eriocheir > Eriocheir sinensis. The sequence goes on from NW_026111522.1 coordinate 114,900, forward strand.
ATTGCATCAATATAAATATAGAGAGTATCAATAAAGTAATGTGAAAATTTATGAAAATAAAGATGCAAGATACCCATAAAATAACTCATATTTAAAAAAAAATATATATACAAAAATACACATCAAATAATTATATTTGTATTAAAATAGATATACAAAATACACATACAATAAGGAAAAAATTCATTGAAATAGATATCCTAAAAACACATCAAATAATATAAATTTGTATTAAAATATATACGAATACACAAAATAAAATAACGTAAATTTTTATGAAAATATATTTACAAAATACACATAAAATAATGTAAATACGTAGAAAAATATATATACAAAATACACATAAAATAATGTAAATTCGTATCAAAATAAATAAACAAAATTCCAGTAAAAGAATGTATATTTGTAGGAAAATATATATACAAAATACAAATAAAATAACTAAAATTTGTATAAAAATATATACAAAAATACACAAAAACTATTTAAATTTGTTTGAAAATAGATATGCCAACTATACATAAAATTAGGCAAATTTGAATTGAAATACATATACAAAATACACATTAAATAAAGTAAAAATGTATGAAAATATATAAACAAATACGCATAAAATAACGTAAATTTGCATAAAATATATATACAAAATATACATTAAGTATTGTAAATATGTCTAAAGAATACATATACAAAATACACATAGAATAATGTAAAATCGTTTCAAAATCAATAAACAGAATATCAATAAAATAATGTAAATTTGTATGAAAATAAAGATGCAAAATACCCATATAATAACGAATATTTGTATAAAAATATACATACAAAAAAACACATAAAATAATTAAATTTGTATTTAAATAAATATACAAAATGCACATTCAATAAAGTAAGTTTCTATTGAAATAGATATGCAAAATACACATCAGTAATGTAAATTTGTATCAAAATATATATACGAATACATATAAAATAGAATAAATTTCTATGAAAATATACATACAAAATACATATATATGATGTAAATAAGTATAAAATTATATACCAAATACACCTAAAATAATGTAAATTATCAAAATAAATAAACAAAATTCAGAAAATAAATATACAAAATACACATAAAATAACGAAAATTTGTATAAAAAAATATACAAAAATACACAAAAATAGTTTCAATTTGTATGAAAATAGATATACAAAATACACATATAACTAGTTAATTTTTTTATTTAAATACATGTACAAAAAACACATAAAATAATGTAAATTTGTATGAAATGAAAACAAATACACATAAAATAACGTACTTTTTTTTTAAATATATATACAAAATACACATAGAATAATGTAAAATCGTATCAAAATAAATACACAGAATATCAATAAAATAATGTAAATTTGTATGAAAATAAAGATACAAAATACTAATAAAATAAAGCATATTTTTATAAAAATACATATACAAAAATACACATAAAATAAACAAATTTGAATTCAAATTAATATATAAAATGCACATAAAATAAGGTAAATTTGTATTGTAAAAATATGCAAAATACACATAAAACAATGTAAATCTATTTCAAAATATATATACGAACATACATAAAATAACGTAGATTTCTATAGAAATATATATACAAAATACACATGAAATGATGTAAATACGTATAAAAATATATATACAAAATACATATTAAATAATGTAAATTCGTGTCAAAAGAAATAAACAAAATATCATGAAAAGAATGTGTATTTGTATGAAAATAGATAATAGAAAATAAATTTGTATAATATATATATGCAAGATACACATTAAATAATGTAAATATGTATAAAAAATATATATACAAAAAAAATTGAATAATGTAAAATCGTATCAAAATAAATACACCGAATATTAATAAAATAATGTAAATTTGTATGAAAATAAAGATGCAAAATTCCTATAAAATAGCGCATTTCTTTTAAAAATATATATACCAAAATTCACATTAAAATATTTAAATTTGTATTGAAATAAATATACAAAATGCACATACAATAAGGTAAATTTGTATTGAAAGAGATATGCAAAAATACATATAAAACAATGTAAATTTGTTTCAAAATATATATACGAATACATTATAAAATAACGTAGATTTCTATAAAAATATATATACAAAATACACATGAAATTAAGTAAATAAGTATAAAAAAATGTAAACAAAATACACATAAAATAATGTAAATTCGAATCAAAATAAATAAACAAAATACAAATAAAATAATGTGTATTTGTATAAATATAAATATACAAAATACACATACAAAATAAACATAAAATAAGGTAAATTTGTAAGGAAATATATGTATAAAATACACATAAAATAATGTAAATTTATATGAAAATATATATACAAATACACATAAAATACCATGAATTTGTATAAAAATATATATTCCAAATAAATATTAAATAATGTAAATGCGTATAAAAATATATATACAAAGTACATATAAAATAATGTAAATTCGTATCAATATAAATCAACTAAATACCAATAAAATAATATATTTTTGTATGAAAATAAATTTACAAAATACACATAACATAACTAAAATTTGTATTAAAATATATACAAAAATACACATAAATAATTTGAGTTTGTATGAAAATAGATATACAAAATACACATAAAACTAGGTAAATTTCTTTTGAAATATGTATACAAAATACATATAAAACTAGGTAAATTTCTTTTGAAATATCTATACAAAATACCCATAAGATATTGTAAATTTTTGTCAACATATATCAACAAATACTCGTAACGTAACGTAACGTAACGTAACGTAAATTTGTATAAAATATATATACAAAATCCACATTAAATTAAGGAAAAATGTATAAAAAAATATATACAAAATACACATAGAATAATGTAAAATCGTATCAAAATAAATGAACAGAATATCAATAAAATAATGTAAATTTCTATTAAAATAAAGATGCAAAATACCCATAAAATAACGCATATTTGTATAAAAATATATATACAAAAATACACATAAAATAATTAAATTTGTATTAAAATAAATATACAAAATGCACATAAAATAAAGTAAATTTGTATTGAAATAGATATGCAAAATACACATCAAACAATGTAAATTTGTATTAAAATATATATACGAAAACACATAAAATAGCGTAATTTTCTAAGATAATATATTAAAAAATACACAAAATGATGTAAATACGTATAAAAAGTATATATACAAAATACATCTAAAATAAGGTAAATTCGTATAAATTCAATAAACTAAATTTCAATAAAAGAATGTATACATGTAGTAAAATCAATATACAAAATAATATATAAAAAACCTAAAATTTGTATTAAAATACGAAAATAGATATACAAAATCCACATAAAATTAGGTAAATCTGTATTGAAATACATATTCTATATACACATAAAAAAATGAAAATTTGTATAAAAATATATAAACAAATAGACAAAGTAACGTATGTTTGTGTAAAATATATAGAGAAAATACACATTAAATAATGTAAATATGTAAAATAAAATATATACAAAATACACATAGAACAATGTAAAATCGTATCAAAATAAATACACAGAATATCAATCAAATAATGTAAATTTGTATGAAAATAAAGATGCAAAATACCCATTAAAAAAAATCATATTCTTATAAAAATACATATACAAAAATACACATCAAATAATCAAATTTGTATTAAAATAAATTTATAAAATCCACATAAAATATGATAAACTTGAATTGAAATAGATATGCAAAACACACATCAAACAATGTAAATTTGTTTCAAAATATATATACGAATACACATAAAAAAACGTAAATTTCTATAAAAAATACAAATAAAAAATACACATAAAATGATGTAGATACGTATAAAAATATATATACAAAGTACACATAAAATAATGTAAATTCGTACCAAAATAAAAAAAACAAAATAGCAATAGATGAATGTGAATTTGTATGAAAATAAATATACAAAATAAACATAAAATAACGTAAACTTGTATAAAACTATATACAAAAATACACAGAAGTAATTTAAATTTGTATGAAAATAAATATACAAAATATACATAAAATAGTGCAAATTTGTATCAAAATATTTTAACAGATGCGCATATAAATACGTAAATTTGTTTTAAAATATATAAACAAAATACACATTAAATAATGAAAATACATATACAATATATATACATAATACACATATAATAATGTAAATTCGTATCAAAATACGTAACCAAAATACCAATAAAAAATGTAATTTTCTATGAAAAAATATATACAAAATACACATTAAATAACGCAAATTTCTATAAAAATATATGTACAAAAATGCATATATAATAATTTAAATTTGTATGAAATTAAATAAACAAAATACACATAAATAAGTCAAATTTGTTGTAAAATAAGTACAAAATACGCTTAAAATAATGTTAATTTATAAAAAAAAAACGCAGATGCATATAAAATTAAGTAAAATTGAATAAAAAATATATATACAAAACACACATTAAATTATGTAAATGCGTGTAAAAATATGTATAGAAAATACACGTGAAATAATCTAAATTTGAATGGAAATAATTATCAAAATATCGATAAAATGATGTAATTTTGAATGAAAATATATATAGAACATACACATAAAATAACTTAAATACAAATAAATATATACACAAAATAATTTAAATTAGAATGAAAATAAATATAAAAATAAAAATAAAATAAGGCAAATTTGTAATGAAATATATATAAAAAATACACATAATATTAATGTAGATTTGTATCAAAATATATATACAAATACACGTAAAATAACATAAATTTGTATAAAGAAATATATACAAAATACACATTAAATAATGTAAATACGTATAAAAATATATATACAAATTACACATAAAACAATGTAAATGAGTATCAAAATAAATCAACAAAATATCAATAAAACAATATACCTTTGTGTGAAGTTAAATCTACAAAATACACATAACATAACTAAAATTTGTATTAAAATCTATACAAAAAAACACCGAAATAATTAAAATTTGTATGAAAATAAATATACAAAATACTCGTAAAATTTCATAAATTTGTTTTGAAATATACGTATATGCAAAATACCAATAAAATATTGTAAATTTCTATCAAAATAAATAAACAAACAAACATAAAATAACGTATATTTGCATAAATATATATATATATATATATATATATATATATATATATATATATATATATATATATATATATATATATATATATATATATATATATATATATATATATATATATATATATATATATACAAAATATACATTAAATAATGTAAATATGTAAGAAAAATATATACAAAATACACCTAGATTAATGTAAAATTGAATCAGTATAAATATACAGAATATCAATAAATTAATGTGTAAATTTATGAAAATAAAGATGCAAAATACCCAAAAAATTACTCATATTTAAAAAAATATATATATACAAAAATACACATCAAATAATTATATTTGTATTAAAATAAATATACAAAATACACATACAATAAGGAAAAAATTTATTGAAATAGATATCCTAAAAACAAATCAAATAATATAAATTTATATCAAAATATATACGAATACACAAAATAAAATAACGTAAATTTTTATGAAAATATATTTACAAAATACACATAAAATAATGTAAATACGTAGAAAAATATATATTCAAAATACACATAAAATAATGTAAATTCGTATCAAAATGAATAAACAAAATTCCAATAAAAGAATGTATATTTGTAGGAAAATATATATACAAAATACAAATAAAATAACTAAAATTTGTATAAAAATATTTACAAAAATACACAAAAACTATTTAAATTTGTTTGAAAATAGATATGCCAACTATACATAAAATTAGGCAAATTTGAATTGAAATACATATACAAAATACACATTAAATAATGTAAAAATGTATGAAAATATATAAACAAATACGCATAAAATAACGTAAATTTGCATAAAATATATATACAAAATATACATTATTATTGTATTATTTATTGTAAAATTATTGTATTATTGTAAAATCGTTTCAAAATAAATAAACAGAATATCAATAAAATTAAAGTAAATTTGTATGAAAATAAAGATGCAAAATACCCATATAATAACGCATATTTGTATAAAAATATACATACAAAAATAACACATAAAATAATTAAATTTGTATTTAAATAAATATACAAAATGCACATTCAATAAAGTAAGTTTGTATTGAAATAGATATGCAAAATACACATCAGTAATGTAAATTTGTATCAAAATATATATACGAATACATATAAAATAGAATAAATTTCTACGAAAATATACATACAAAATACATATATATGACGTAAATAAGTATAAAAATATATATACCAAATACACCTAAAATAATGTAAATTCCTATCAAAATAAATAAACAAAATTCAGAAAATAAATATACAAAATACACATAAAATAATGAAAATTTGTATAAAAAAATATACAAAAATACACAAAAATAGTTTCAATTTGTATGAAAATAGATATTCAAAATACACATATAACTAGTTAAATTTTTTATTTAAATACATGTACAAAAAACACATAAAATAATGTAAGTTTGTATGAAATGAAAACAAATACACATAAAATAGCGTACATTTTTTTTTAAATATATATACAAAATACACATAGAATAATGTAAAATCGTATCAAAATAAATACACAGAATATCAATAAAATAATGTAAATTTGTATGAAAATAAAGATGCAAAATAATAATAAAATAAAGCATATTTTTTATAAAAAAACATATACAAAAATACTAATAGAATAATCAAATTTGAATTCAAATTAATATATAAAATGCACATACAATAAGGTAAATTTGTATTGAAAAAATATGCAAAATACACAAAAAACAATGTAAATTTGTTTCAAAATATATATATACGAATATACATAAAATAACGTAGATTTCTATAGAAATATATATACAAAATACACATGAAATGATGTAAATACATATAAAAATATATATACAAAATACATATTAAATAATGTAAATTTGTGTCAAAAGAAATAAACAAAATATCATGAAAAGAATGTGTATTTGTATGAAAATAGATAATAGAAAATAAATTTGTATAAAATATATATGCAAGATACACATTAAATAATGTAAATATGTATAAAAAAATATATACAAAAAAAATTGAATAATGTAAAATCGTATCAAAATAAATACACCGAATATTAATAAAATAATGTAAATTTGTATGAAAATAAAGATGCAAAATTCCAATAAAATAGCGCATTTCTTTTAAAAATATATATTCCAAAATACACATTAAAATATTTAAATTTGTATTGAAATAAATATACAAAATGCACATACAATAAGGTAAATTTGTATTGAAAGAGATATGCAAAAATACATATGAAACAATGTAAATTTGTTTCAAAATATATATACGAATACATATAAAATAACGTAGATTTCTATAAAAATATATATACAAAATACACATGAAATTAAATAAAAAGGTATAAAAAAATGTAAACAAAATACACATAAAATAATGTAAGTTCGAATCAAAATAAATAAACAAAATACCAATAAAAGAATGTGTATTTGTATAAATATAAATATACAAAATACACATACAAAATAAACATAAAATAAGGTAAATTTGTAATGAAATATATGTATAAAATACACATAAAATAATGTAAATTTATATGAAAATATATATACAAATACACATAAAATACCATGAATTTGTATAAAAATATATATTCAAGATAAATATTAAATAATGTAAATGCGTATAAAAATATATATACAAAGTACATATAAAATAATGTAAATTCGTATCAATATAAATCAACTAAATACCAATAAAATAATATATTTTTGTATGAAAATAAGTTTACAAAATACACATAACATAACTAAAATTTGTATTAAAATATATACAAAAATACATAGAAATAATTTGAGTTTGTATGAAAATAGATATACAAAATACACATAAAACTAGGCAAATTTCTTTTGAAATATATATACAAAATACACATAAAACTAGGTAAATTTCTTTTGAAATATGTATACAAAATACCCATAAAATATTGTAAATTTGTGTCAAAATATATAAACAAATACACATAAAATTATGTAAATTTGTTTGAAAAATATTTACAAAATATACATAGAATAATGTCAAACAGTATCAAAATGAAAGAGCAGAATATCCAACTTATGAAAAGAAAGATCCTAAATACCAATAAAATAAAGCATATTTTTATAAAAATACATATACAAAAATACACATAGAATAATTAAATTTGTATTAAAGTTAATATACAAAATACATATGCAATAAGGTAAATTTGTATTGAAAAAATATGCAAAATACACATAAAACAGTGTAAATTTGTTTCAAAATCTATATACGAATACACACAAAATAACGTAGATTTCTATAGAAATATATATGCAAAATACACATGAAATGATGTAAATACGTATAAAAATATATATACAAAATACACATTAAATAATGTAAACTCGTGTCAAAATAAATAAACAAAATATCAATAAAAGAATGTGTATTTGTATGAAAATAGATATACAAAATACACATCAAATAACCTAAATTTGTATAAAACTATATAGAAAAATGTACAAAAATAATTTAAATTTGTGTGAAAATAAATATACAAAATACATATAAAATTAGGTAAATTTGTATTGAAATACATATACAAAATACACATAAAATAATGTAAATTTGAATGAAAATATATAAACATATACACTTAAAATAACGTAAATTTGTATCAAATATATATACAAAATACACATTAAATAATGAAAATATGTATAAAAAAATATATACAAAACACAAATAGAATAGTGTAAAATCGTATCAAAATAAATACACAGAATATTAATAAAATAATGTAAATTTGTATGAAAATAAAGATGCAAAATACCCAACGCATTTTTTATAAAAATATATATACCAAAATACACATAAAATATTAAAATTTGTATTAAAATATATATAAAAAAATGCACTTACAATAAGGTAAATTTGTATTGAAATAGATATGCAAAACACATATAAAACAATATAGATTTGTTTCAAAATATATATACGAATACACATAAATAATGTAGATTTCTATAAAAATATATATAAATACACATAAAATGAAGTAAATACGTATAAAAAAAAATTATACAAAATACACATAAAATAATGTAAAATCGTATCAAATAAATAAACAAAATACCAATAAAAGAATATGTATTTGTATAAATATAAATATACAAAATACACATAAAATAACGTAAATTTGTATAAAACTATATACAAAAATACACAGAAGTATTTAAATTTGTATGAAAATAGATATACAAAATACAGATAAAATAAGCTAAATTTGAACTGAAATGTATATACAAATACATAAAATAATGTAAATTTGTATCAAAATATTTATACAAATACATATAATAACGTAGATTTGTTTAAAAATATATAAACAAAATACACATTAAGTAATATAAATACGTTTAAAAAATATGTACAAAATACACATATAATCATGTAAATTTGTATAAGAAAACATATACAAATACACATAAAATAACCTTAAATGAAAATATACATACAAATACACATAAAATAACATGAATTTGTTTAAAATTTGTATCAAAATATATACGAATACACACAATAAAATAACGTAAATTTTTATGAAAATATATATACAAAATAAACATAAAAAATGTAAATACGTAGAAAAACATTTATACAAAACACTCATAAAATAATGAAAATTGATATCAAAATAAATAAACAAAATTCCAAGAAAAGAATGTATATTTGTAGAAAATTATATATACAAAATACAAATAAAATAACTAAAATTTGTATAAAAATATACAAAAATACAAAAAAAAAAAAAAAATTAAATTTGTTTGAAAAAAGATATGCAAAATACAAATGAACTTAGGCAAATTTGTACTGAAATAAATATATACAAACACACATAAAATAATGTAAATTTGTATGAAAATATATAAGCAAATACACATAAAACAACGTAAATTTGGATAAAATATATATATATATATATATATATATATATATATATATATATATATATATATATATATATATATATATATATATATATATATATATATATATATATATATATATATATATATATACAAAATATACATTAAAATTTATAGATATGTATAAAAATATATATACAAAATACTCATAAAATAATGTTAAATCGTATCAAAATAAATAAAAAGAATATCAATAAAATTATGTAAATTTGTATGAAAATAATGATGCAAAATACCCATATATTAACGCACATTTGTATAAAAATATATATACAAAAATACATATAAAATAATTAAATTAGTATTAAAATAAATATACAAAATGCACATACAATAAAGTAAATTTGTATTGAAATAGATATGGAAAATACACATCAATAATGTAAATTTGTATCAAAATATATATACGAATACTCATAAAATTGAGTATATTTTTATGAAAATATACATACAAAATACATATAAAATTATGTAAATAACTATAAAAATATATATACCAAATATACCTCAAATAATGTAAATTCGTATCAAAATAAACAAACAAAATTCCGATAAAAGAACGTATATATGTAGGAAAATAAATATACAAAATACACATAGAGTAACGAAAATTTATATAAAAATATATACAAAAATACACAAAAATAATTTCAATTTGTATGAAAATAGATATAAAAAATACACATGTAATTAGTTAAATTTGTATTTAAATACATGTACAAAATTCACATACAATAATGTAAATTTGAATGAAACGAAAACAAATACACATAAAGTAACATACATTTGTATAATATATATATATATATATATATATATATATATATATATATATATATATATATATATATATATATATATATATATATATATATATATATATATATGTCTATATATACAAAATACACATAGAATAATGTAAAATCGAATCAAAATCAATACACAGAATATCAATAAAATAATGTAAATTTGTATGAAAATAAAGAACCAAATACCCATAAAATAAAGCATATTTTGATAAAAATACATATACAAAAATACACATAGAATAATTATATTTGTTTTAAAATTAATATACAAAAATCACATACAATAAGGTAAATTTTTATTGAAAAAATATGCAAAATACACATAAAACAGTGTAAATTTATTTCAAAATATATATACGAATACAAATAAAATAACGTAGATTTCTATAGAAATATATATACAAAATACACATGAAATTATGTAAATACGTATAAAAATATATATAAAAAATACACATTAAATAATGTAAATTCGCGTCAAAATAAATAAACAAAATATCAATAAAAGAATGTGTATTTGTATGAAAATAGATATACAAAATACACATGAAATAACCTAAATTTGTATAAAACTATATACAAAAATACACATAAATAGTTTAAATTTGTATGAAAATAAATATACAAAATACACATAAAATTAGGTAAATTTGTATTTAAATTCATATACAAAATACACTTAAAATAATGTAAATTTGAATAAAAATATATAAACAAATACACTTAAAATAATGTAAATTTGTATCAAATATATATACAAAATACACATTAAATAATGTAAATAGATTTAAAAAAAATATATACAAAACACAAATAGAATAATGTAAAAACGTATCAAAATAAATACACAGAATGTTAATAAAATAATGTAAATTTGTATGAAAATTAAGATGCAAAATACCCATAAAATAATGCATTTTTTATAAAAATATATATACCAAAATACACATAAAATAATTGAATTTGTATTAAAATAAATATACAAATGCACATACAATAAGGTAAATCTGTATTTAAATAGATATGCAAAACACATATAAACAATGTAAATTTGTTTCAAAATATATATACGAATACACATAAAATAAGGTAGATTTCTATAAAAATATATATACAAAATACACATAAAATTAAGTAAATACGTATTAAAAAATGTATACAAAATACACATAAAATAATGTAAATTCATATCAAAATAAATAAACAAAATACCAATACAAGAATGTTTATTTGTATAAATATAAATATACAAAATAGACATTAAATAACGTAAATTTGTATAAAACTATACACAAAAATACACAAAAGTAATTAAATTTGTATGAAAATGAATATACAAAATACACTTAAAATAAGCTAAATTTGAATTGAAATATATATACAAAGAACATAAAATAATGTAAATTTTTATCAAAATATTTATAAAAATATACTTATAATAAAGTGGATTTGCATAAAAATATATAAACAAAATACTCATTAAATAATGTATATACGTATAAAAAATTTGTACAAAATACACATTTAATAACGTAATTCGTATCAAAATAAATAAACAAAATACCAATAAAATAATGTCAATTTGTATGAGAAAACATATACAAAATACACATAAAATAAAGCAAATTTCTATAAAAATATATGTACAAAAATGCACATAAAATAAAGTTAATTTGCATAAAAATATATATACAAAACACACATCAAATAATGTACATGCGTATAAAAATATGTATACAAAATACCAATGAAATAGTCTAAATTCGTATCGAATTAAATTAACAAAATACCAAAATGTTAATGGAATTTTAGATGAAAATATACATAGAAAATACACATAAAATAACCTAAATACAAATAATTTGGAATTGAATGAAATAAATATACAAAATAAACATAAAATAAGGTAAATTTGTAATGAAATATATGTACAAAATACACATAAAATAATATAAATTTGTATGAAAATATATATACAAATACACATAAAATAACATGAATAAGTATAAAAATATATATTCAAAATAAACATTAAATAATGTATAAAAATATATATACAAAGTACATGTAAAATAATGTAAATTCTGACCAAATTAAATCGACAAAATACCAATAAAATAATATATTTTGAATGAAAATAAATTTACAAAATACACATAACATAAGTAAAATTTGTATTAAAATATATAATAAATACCCAGAAATAATTTGAATTTGTATGGAAATAGATATACAAAATACACATAAAACTAGGTAAATAATACATAAATAATGTAAATATGTATAAAAATATATATACAAAATACACATAGAATAATGTAAAATCGTTTTAAAATAAATAAACAGAATATCAATAAAATAATGTAAATTTGTATGAAAACAAAGATGCAAAATACCCATATAATAACGCATATTTGTATAAAAATATACATTCAAAAAAAAACATAAAATAATTGAATTTGTATTAAAATAAATATACAAAATGCACATACAATAAAGTAAATTTGTATTGAAATAGATATGCAAAATACACATCAATAATGTAAATTTGAATCAAAATATATATATATTCATATATATATATATATATATATATATATATATATATATATATATATATATATATATATATATATATATATATATATATATATATATATATATATATATATATATATATATATATATATATATATATATATATATATATATATATATATATATATATATATATTTATATATTTTTTTTTTTCAAAAGAAATTTACCCTGTTTTATGTGTATTTTGTATATCTATTTTCATATAAATTCAAATTATTTCTGTGTATTTTGGTATATATTTTAATACAAATTTTACTTATGTTATGAGTATTTTGTAAATTTATTTTCATTCAAATATATATTATGTTATTGATATTTTGTTGATTTATTTTGTTACGAATTTACATTATTTTATATGTACTTTGTATATATATTTTTATACGCATTTACATTATTTAATGTTTATTTTGAATATATATTTTTATACAAATTCATGTTATTTTATGTGTATTCGTATATATATTTTCATATAAATTTACATTATTTTATGTGTATTTTGTACATATGTTTCATTACAAATTTACCTTATTTTACGTTTGTTTTGTATATTAATTTCATTCAATTTTAAATTATTTTATGAGTATATTTGCATTTGTATTTAGGTTATTTTATGTGTATTTTCTATATATTTTCATCCAAAATTACATTTTTTTATTGGTATTTTGTTAATTTAATTCGATACGAATTTAGATTATTTGATAGGTATTTTGTATACATATTTTTATACGCATTTACATTATTTAATGTGGGTTTTGTGTTTATATTTTTATGCAAATTTACTTTATTTTATGTGCACTTTTGTACATATATTTTTAAAGAAATTTGCGTTATTTTATGTGTATTTTGTACATGTATTTAAGTACAAATTTAACTAATTATATGTGTATTTTGTATATCTATTTTCATACAGATTGAAACTATTTTTGTGTACTTTTGTATATATTTTCATACAAATTTTCGTTAATTTATGTGTATTTTGTATATTTATTTTCCTACAAATATACGTTCTTTTATCTGAATTTTGTTTCTTTATTTTGATACGAATTTACATTATTTTAGATGTCTTTGGTATAAATATTTTTATACTTATTTACATCATTTATATGTATTTTGTATGTATATTTTCATGGAATATTACTCTATTTTTTTTAATTCGTATATATATTTTGATACAAATTTACATTATATATATATTGTATATTATATATATACATATATATATATATATATATATGCATATATATATATATATATATATATATATATATATATATATATATATATATATATATATATATATATATATATATATATATATATATATATATATATATATATATATATATATATATATATATATATATATATATATATATATATATATATATATATATATATATATATATATATATATATATATATATATATATTTACAACATTTCATGTGTATTTCGTATATATATTTCTATAGAAGTGTACGTTATTTTATTTGTATTCGTATATATATTTTGAAAAAAATTTACACTGTTTTATGTGTATTTTGCATATTTTTTCAATACAAATTTACCTTATTGTATGTGCATTTTGTATATTAATTTGAATACAAATTTAATTCTTCTATGTTTATATTTGTATATATATTTTTAGTTAAATATGCTTTATTTTATGGGTATTTTGCATCTTTATTTTCATACAAATTTACATTATTTTATTGATATTCTGTGTATTTATTTTGATTCGATTCTACATTATTCTATGTGTATTTTGTATATATATATATATATATATATATATATATATATATATATATATATATATATATATATATATATATATATATATATATATATATTATATTATACAAATGTACGTTACTTAATGTGTATTTGTTTTCATTTCACACAAATTTACATTATTTTATGTGAATTTTGTACATGTATTTAAATACAAATTTAACTAATTATATGTGTTTTTGTAAATCCTTTTTCATACAAATTGAAAATATTTTTTGTGTATTTTTGTATATATTGTTATATAAATTTTCGTTACTCTATGTGTATTTTGAATATCTATTTTCCCACAAATATACGTTCTTTTATCGGAATTTTGTTTATTTATTTTGATACGAATTTACATTATTTGAGGTATATTTGGTATATGTATTTTTATACTTATTTACATCATTTTATATGTATTTTTTTGTATATTTTCATAGAAATTTACTCTATTGTATGAGTATTCGTATATATATTTATATCCAAATTTACATTATTGATGTGTGTTTTGCATATCTATTTCAGAACAAGTTTAATTTATTGTATGTTCATTTCGTATATTTATTTTAATACAAATCTAATTATTTTATATGTATTTTTGTATATATATTTTTATACATATATGCGTTATTATATGGGTATTTTGCATCTTTATTTCCACACACATTTACATTATTTTATTTATATTCTGTTTATTTTTTTTGATAGGATTTAACATTATTTTATGAGTATTTTGTATATATATACTTATACATATTTAAAATATTTAATGTATATTTTGTATATATATTTTATCCAAATTTACGTTATTTTATGTGTATTTGTTTATATATTTTCATACAAATTTACATTATTTTATGTGTGTTTTATATATGTATTTCAATTCAAGTTTCCCTAACTTTATGTGTATTTTGCATATCTATTTTCAAACAAATCTAAATTATTTTTGTGAATTTTTGTTTATATTTTTATACAAATTTTAGTTATTTTATTTTTATTTTTTATATATATTTTCCTACAAATATACATTCTTTTATTGGAATGTTTTTTTTTTTATTTTAATACGAAATTTACATTATTTTATGAGTATTTTGTATATACATTTTTCTACGTATTTACATTTTTTATGTGTATTTTGTATATATATTTTCATAAAAATTTACGTTATTTTATTGTGTGTATTCGTATATATTTTGATACAAATTTTAAACAAATTCATGTTATTTTATGTGTATCTGTATATATATTTTCATATAAATTTACAGTATTTTTACATAATTTCATTACAAATTTACATTATTTTATGGTTATTTAGAATATTTATTTCACTCAATTTTAAATTATTTTATGTGTATATTTGTATTTGTATTTTGGCTATTTTATGTGTATTTTCAATATATATTTTCATCCAAAATTACTTTATTTTTTTTGGTATTTTGTTAATTTAATTCGATATGAATTTAGTTTATTTCATAGGTATTTTGTATACATATTTTTATACGCATTTACATTATTTAATGTGTGTTTTGTATATATATTTTTATGCAAATTTTCTTCATTTTATGTGCATCTTTGTATATATATTTTTATTGAAATCTACGTTATTTATGGGTATTTTGTATGTTTTCTCATACAAATTTATATTATTTTATTGGTATTTTTTTATTTATTTTGATACGAATTACATGATTATTTGTGTATTTTGTACATATTTTTTTATACATATTTACATTATTTAATGTGTATTTTGTTTATATATTTTCATACAAATTTACGCTACTATATGTGTATTTGTATATGAATTTTGATACAAATTTACATTATTTTATGTATTTTGTATATATATTTCAATTCAAATTTAGCTTATTTTATGTGTATTTTGTATATCTATTTTCATACAAATTTAATTACTTCTGTGTATTTTTGTATATAGTTTTATATAAATTTACGTTATTTCATGTGTATTTTGTATATTTATATTTATACAAACACACATTCTTTTATTAGTATTTTGTTTATTTATTTTGATACGATTTTACATTTTTTTATGTGTATTTTGTATAATTTTTTTATACGTATTTACTTAATTTTATGAGTATTTTGTATTTATATTTTTATAGAAATCTACGTTATTTTATGTGTATTCCTATATATATTTTGAAACAAATTTACATTGTTTTATATGTATTTTGCATATCTATTTCAATGCAAATTTACCTTATTGTATGTGCATTTTGTATATTTATTTTAATACAAATTCAAATATTTTATGTGTTTTCGTATATATATTTTTATAAAAAATGCGTTATTTTATAGGTATTTTGCATCTTAATTTTTATATAAATTTACATTATTTTATTAATATTCTGTGTATTTATTTTGATATGAGTTTACATTATTCTATTTGTGTTTTGTATATAATTTTTTATTCATATTCACATTCTGCATATATATGATACAAATTTACGTTATTTTAAGTGTATATGTTTATATATTTTAATTCAAGTTTACATTATTTTATGTGTATTTTGTATATGTATTTCAATACAATTTTACCTTATTTTATGTGTATTTTGTAAATCTATTTTCAAACAAATTTAAATTATTTTTGTGTATTTTTGTATATAGTTTTATACAAATTTAAGTTATTTTATGTGTATTTTGTATATCTATTTTCATACAAATACACATTCATTTATTGATATTTTGTTTATTTATTTTGACGCGAAATTACATTATTTAATGTGAATTTTGTATATATATTTTTTTATGTATTTACATCATTTCATGTGTATTTTGTATATATATTTCTATAGAAATCTACGTTATTTTATATGTATTCGTATATAGATTTTGAAACAAATTTACACTTTTATGTGTACTTTGCATATTTTTTCAATACAAATTTATCTTATTGTATAAGCATTTTGTATATTAATTTTAATACAAATTTAATTATTCTATGTGTATTTTTGTATATGTATTTTTATAAGAATATGCTTTATTTTATGGGTATTTAGCAGCTTTATTTTCATACAAATTTACATTATTTAATTGATATTCTGCTCATTCATTTTGATACGATTTAACATTATTCTATGTGTATTTTTTTTCATACAATTTTACGTTATCTCATGTGAATTTGTTTATATATTTTGACACAAATTTACAATATTTTATGGGTATTTTTTATACATATTTCAAAAGAAATTTACCTAGTTGTATGTGTTATTTGTATATCTATTTTCATACAAAGTCAAATTATTTCTATGTATGTTTGAATATATTTTAATACAATTTTTTTTATATTATGTGTATTTTGTAAATTTATTTTATGCAAATATATATTATTTTATTGGTATTTTATTGATTTTTTTATACGAATTTACATTATTTTATATGTACTTTGTATATGTATTTTTATACGCATTTACATTATTTAATATTTATTTTGAGTATATATTTTTTACAAATTCATGGTACTTTATGTGTATTTGTATATATATTTTCATAGATTTACATTATTTTATGTGTATTTTGTACATATATTTCATTACATATTTACCTTATTTTATGTTTATTTTGTATATTTATGTCATTTAATATTAAATTATTTTATGAGTATATTTGTATTTGTATTTATGTTATTTTATGTGTATTTTCTATTTATATTTTCATCCAAAAACTACTTTATTTTATTGGTATTTTGTTAATTTAATTCGATAAAAATTTTCATTATTTCATAGGTATTTCGTACACATATTTTTATACGCATTTACATTATTTAATGTGTGTTTTGTATATATATATATATATATATATATATATATATATATATATATATATATATATATATATATATATATATATATATATATATATATATATATATATATATATATATATATTTATGCAAATTTACTTTATTTTATGTGCATTTTTTTACATATGTTTTTATAGAAATTTCCGTTCTTTTATCTGTATTTTTTATATGTTTTCCCATACAAATTTACATTATTTTATTGGTATTTTGTTTATTTATTTTGATACGAATTACATTATTTAATGTGTATTTTGTACATATCTTTTATACGTATTTACATTATTTAATGTGTATTTTTTTTGTTTTGTTTTTTGTTTATATATTTTTATACAAATTTACGTTATTATATGTGTATTTGTATAAATAGTTTGATACAAATTTACATTATTTTATGTATTTTGTATATATATTTCAATTCAAATTTATCTTATTTAAAGTGTATTTTGTATATATATTTTCATACAAATTTAATTACTTTTGTGTATTTTTGTATGAGGTTTTATACAAATTTACGTTATTTTATGTTTATTTTGTATATTTTTATTTATACAAATATTTTGATACCTTATTTTATGTGTATTTTGTATACATTTTTTATACGTCTTTACTTCATTTTATGAGTATTTTGAATATATATTTTTATAGAAATCTACGTTATTTTGCGTATTCGTATATATATTTTGAAAGAAATTTACATTGTTTTATATGTATTCTGCATATCTATTTCAATACAAATTTACCTTAATGAATGTGCATTTTGTATATTTATTTTTAAATTTAAATATTTTATGTGTATTTTGGTATATATATATATATATATATATATATATATATATATATATATATATATATATATATATATATATATATATATATATATATATATATATATATATATATATATATATATATATATATATATATATATATATTAAATGCGTTATTTTATGGGTATTTTGCATCTTTATTTTCATACAAATTTACATTATTTTATTAATATTCTGTGTATTTATCTTGATACGATTTTACACTATTCTATTTGTGTTTTTTATATGATTTTTTTATACATATATGCGTCATTTAATGTGTATTTTGTGTATATATTTCATACAAATTTACGTTATTTAGAGTGTATTTGTTTATTTATTTTCATTCAAATCTACGTAATTTTATGTGTATTTTGTATATTTATTTTCATAGAAATTTAAACTATTTTTGTTTATTTTTGTATGTATTTTTTATATATATTTTTATAGAAATTTACGTTTTTTTATATGTATTCGTATATATATTTTGAAATAAATTTACATTGTTTTATGTGTGTTTTGCATATCTATTTGAATACAAAATTACCATATTGTTTGTGCATTTTGTATATTTATTTTAATATAAATTTAATTATTTGATCTGTGTTTTTGTGTATATATTTTTATAAAAATATGCTTTATTTATGGGTATTTTGCCTCTTTATTTTCATACAAATTTACGTTATTTTATTGATATTCTGTGTATTTATTTTGACACGATTTTACATTACTCAATGTGTATTTTGTATGTATTCTATTTTACATGTTTTCTTTATTTGATGTGCATTTTCTATATATATTTTATACAAATTTATGTTACTTTATGTCTATTTGTTTATATATTTTCATACAAATTTACATTATTGTATGTGTATTTTGTATATGTATTCAATACAAATTTAGCAAATTTTGTGTATTTTGTATACATATTTCCATACAAATTGAAATTATTTTTTTGTATTTTTGTATATATTTTTATACAGATTTTAGTTATTTTATATATTATTTTGTATATTTATTTTCCTACATATATACATTCTTTAATTGAAATTTAGTTTATTGAATTTGAGACGAATTTACCTTATTTTAGGTGCATTTTGTATATATATTTTTATACGAATTTACATTATTTTATGGGTATTTTGTATACATTTTTTTATACGTATTTACTTCATTTTATGTGTTTTTTGTATATATATTCTTACAGAAATCTACGTTATTTTATGTGTATTCGTATATATATTTTGAAACAAATTTACATTGTTTTGTATGTATTTTGCATTTCTATTTCAATACAAATTTACCTAATTGTATGTGCATTTTGTATGGTAATTTTAATACATATTTCAATTATTCATGTGTGTTTTGGTATATATATTTTTATAAAAAGTGTGTTATTTTATGGGTATTTTGCATCTTAGTTTTCATACAAATTTACAATATTTTATTAATACTCTGTGTATTTATTTTGATAGGAATCTACATTATTCTATTTGTGTTTTGTATATTTTTTTTTATACATATTTACATTATTTAATGTGTATTTTGTATATATATTTTATACAAATTTACGTTATTTTAAGTGTATTTGTTTATATATTTTCATTCAAATTTACATTATTTTATGTGTATTTTGTATATGTATTTCAATACAAATTTATCTAATTTTATGTGTATTTTGTATATTTCTTTTCATACAAATTGAAATTATACAGATTTAGGTTATTTTATTTACGCATTTACACTATTTAATGTGTGTTTTGTATATATATTTTTATGCAAATTTAATTTATTTTTTATGCATTTTTGTACATATATTTTTATAGAAATTTGCGAAATTTTATGTGTATTTCTATATGCTTTCTCATACAAATTTACATTATTTTATTGCTATTTTGTTTATTTATTTTGAAACGAATTACATGATTAAATGTGTATTTTGTTCATATTTTTTATACATATTTACATTACTTAATGTGTATTTTGTTTATATATTTTTAAACAAATTTACTTTATTATATGTATTTGTATAAATATTCTGATACAAATTTACATTATTTTATGTGTTTTGTATATACATTTCAATTCAAATTTAGCTTATTTTATCTATATTTTGTATATCTATTTCCATACAAATTTAATTACTTCTGTGTATTTTTGTATATAGTTTTATACAAATTTACGTTATTTTATGTGTATTTTGTATATTTATATTTATACAAATACACATTTTTTATTGGTATTTTGTTTATATATTTTGATACGAATTTACATTATTTTGTGTGTATTTTGTATACATTTTTTTATACGTATTTGCTTAATTTTATGTGTATTTTGTATATATTTTTTTTAGAAATCTACTTTATTTTATGTGTATTCATATATATATTTTGAAACAAATTTACATTGTTGCATATGTATTTTGCATATGTATTTCAACACAAATTTACCTTATTGTATGTGCATTTTGTATATTTATTGTAATACAAACTTAATATTTTATGTGTATTTTGGTATATATATTTTTATAAAAAAATTAGTTACTTTATTGGTATTTTGCATCTTAATTTTCATACAAATTTACATTATTTTATTAATATTCTGCGTATTTATTTTGATACTATTTTACATTATTCAATTTGTTTTGTATATATTTTTTTATACATATTTACATTATTTAATGTGTATTTTGTATATATACTTCATACATATTTACGTTATTTTAAGTGTATTTTTTTATATATTTTTATTCAAATTTACATTATCTTGTGTGTATTTTGTATATGTATTTCAATACAAATTTACGTAATATTATGTGTATTTTGTATATATATTTTCATACAAATTTAAATTATTTTTTGTGTATTGTTGTATTGAGTTTTATGCAAATTTACAATACTTTATGTGTATTTTGTATATTTATTTTCATACAAATACACATTCTTTTACTGGTATTTTGTTTATTTATATTTGACACGAGTTTACATTATTTAATGTGTATTGTGTATATACATTTTTATACGTATTTACATCATTTCATGCGTATTTTGAATATATATTTCTATAGAAATCTACGTTATTTTATGTGTATTTGTTTATACATTTTCATACAAATTTACATTATTTTATGTGTGTTTTCTATATGTATTTCAAAACAAATTTGCCTAATTTTATGTGTATTTTCCATATCTATTTTCAAACAAATTTAAATTATTTTTGTGTATTTTTGTATATAATTTTATACAAATTTTTGTTATTTTATTTGTATTTTGTATATATATTTTCCTAAAAATATACATTCTTTTATTGGAATATTGTTTATTTATTTTGACACGAATTGACATTATTTTATGAGTATTTTGTATATTTATTTTTCTACGTATTCACATTTTTTTGTGTGTATTTTTTATATAAATTTTCATAAAAATTTACTTTATTTTATTGTGTGTAATCGTATATATTTTGATACAAATTTTATATAAATTTATGTTATTTGATGTGGCTTTGTATATATATTTTTATACAAATTTACATTATTTTATGTGTATTTTTACATATATTTCATTTCAAATTTACCTTATTTTATGCTTATTTTGTATATTTATTTCATTCAAATTTAAATTATATAATGTGTATATTTGTATTTGTATTTAGGTTATTTTATGTGTATTTTCTATATATATTTTTATCCAAAATTACATTATTTTATTGCTATTTTGTTAATTGAATTCGATACGAATTTAGATTATTTAATACGTATTTTGTATACATATTTTTAGACGGATTTACATTATTTAATGTTTGTTTTGTATATATATTTATATGCAAACTTACTTTACTTTATGTGCATTTTTGTACATATATTTTTTTTGAAATTTGCGTTATTTTATGTGTATTTTGTATATGTTTTCTCATACAAATTTACATTATTTTATTAGTATTTTTTATTTTTTTTATTTTGATACGAATTACATGATTATTTGTGTATTTTGTGCATATTTTTTTTATACGTATTTACATTATTTAATGTCTATTTTGTTTATATATTTCTATACAAATTTACGTTACTATATGTGTATTTGAATAAATATTTTGATACAAATTTACATTGTTTTTATGTATATTGTATATTTATTTCAATTCAAATTTAGTTTATTTTATGTCTTTTGTATATCTATTTTCATACAAATTTTATACAATTTTACGTTATTTTATGTGTATTTTGTATATTCATATTTATACAAATACACATTCTTTTATTGGTATTTTGTTTGATACGAATTTACATTATTTTATGTGTATTTTGTAAATTTATTTTCATACAAATTTAAATTATTTTTGTGTATTTTTGTATATAGTTTTATTAAAATTTAGGTTATTTTATGTGTATTTTGTATATCTATTTTCATAAAAATACACATTCTTTTATTGATATTTTGTTTAATTATTTTGACACGAATTTACATTATTTAATGAGTATTGTGTATATATTTTTATACGTATTTACGTCAATTCATATGTATATTGTATAGATATTTCTATAGAAATCTACGTTATTTTATGTGTATTCGTATATATATTTTGAAACTAATATACATTGTTAAATGTGTATTTTGCATATTCTTTCAATACAAATTTACCTTATTGTATGTGCATTTTGTATATTAATTTTAATACAAATTGAATTTTTCTATGTGTATTTTTGTATATGTATTTTTATAAAAATATGCTTTATTTTATGTGTATTTTGCATATTTATTTTCATACAAATTTACATTATTTTATTGATATTCTGGGTATTTATTTTCATACGATTTTACTTTATTCTATGTATATTTTGCATATATATCTTATACAAATGTACGTTATTTTATGTGAATTTGTTTTCATTTCATACAAATTTACATTATTTTATGTGTATTTTGAACATGTATTTAAATACAAATTTAACTAGTTATATGTGTATTTTGTATATCTATTTTCATACAAATTGAAATTAATTTTGTGTATTTTTGTATATATTTGTACACAAATTTTCGTAATTTTATGTGTATTTTTTTATACTTATTTTCATACAAATATTCGTTCTTTTATCGGAAATTTGTTTATTTATTTTGCTACGAATTTACATTATTTTAGGTGTATTTGATATATATATTTTTATACTTATTTACATCAATTTATATGTATTTTGAATATATATTTTCTTAGAAATTTACTCTTTTTCATGTGTATTCATATATATATTTTGAAACAAATTTACATTATTTATGTGTATTTTGCATATCTATTTCAATACAAATTTTCTTTATTGTATGTGCCTTTTGTATATTTATTTTAATAGAAATTTAGTTATTTTAAGTGTATTTTTGTATATATATTTTTAAACAAATATGCGTTATTATATGGGTATTTTGCATCTTTATTTTCATACAAATTTACATTATTTTATTGATAATCTGTTTATTTATTTTGATAGGATTTTACATTATTCAATGGGTATTTTGTATATATATTTTTATATATATTTACATTATTTAATGTATATTTTGTATATATATTTTATGGAAATTTATTTTATTTTTGTTTGTATATTTTTTTACAAATTTACATTATTTGATGTGTATTTTATATACGTATTTCAATACAAATTTGACTAATTTTATGTGTATTTTGCATATCTATTTTCAAACAATTTTTTAAATTTTTTGTGTATTTTTGCATATATTTTTATACAAATTTTAGTTATTTTATTTGCATTTTATATACATATTTTCCTACAAATATACATTCTTTTAGTGGAATTTTGCTTATTTATTTTGATACGAATTTACATTATTTTATATGTATTTTGGATATCTATTTTTCAACGTATTTACATTATTTTATGTGTATTTTGTATATATATTTTCATAAAAAAATTACGTTTTTTTATTGTGTGTATTCGTATATATTTTGATACAAATTTACATTATTTCATGTGAATTTTGCAAATCTATTTCAATACAAATTTACGTTATTGTATGTGTATTTTGTACATTTATTTTATTACAAATTTAATTATTTTATGTGTATTTTTGTATATATTTTTTTTATAAATATGAGTTATTTTATGGGTATTTTGCATCTTAATTTTTAATTTTTTTTACATTACGTACATATTTTTTATACGTATTTACATCATTTAATGTGTATTTTGTTTATATATTTTTATACAAATTTGCGTTATTATATGTGTATTTGAATAAATATTTTTATACAAATTTACATTGTTTTATGTATTTTGTATATTTATTTCAATTCAACTTTAGCTTATTTTATGTCTTTTGTATATCTATTTTCATACAAATTTTATTATTTTTGTTTATTTTTGTATATAGTTTTATACAATTTTGTATTATTTTATGTGTATTTTGTATATATATATATATATATATATATATATATATATATATATATATATATATATATATATATATATATATATATATATATATATATATATATATATATATATATATATATATATATATATATATATATATATATATATATATATATATATATATATATATATATATATAAATAGATATATATATATATATATATATATATATATATATATATATATATATATATATATATATATATATATATATATATATATATATATTTATATATATATTTTGTTTATTTATTTTGATACGAGTTTATTTAGTTTTATGTGTATTTTGTATACTTTTTGTTATACGTATTTATTTCATTTTATGTGTATTTTGTATATATATTTTTATAGAAATCTACGTTATTTTATGTGTATTCGTATATATATTTTGAAACAAATATACATTGTTTTTTTTGTATTTTGCATATCTATTTCAATACAGATTTACCTTATTGTATGTGGATTTTGTATATTTATTGTAATACAAATTTAAATATTTTATGTATATTTTGGTACATATATCTTTATAAAAAATGCGTTATTTTATTGGTATTTTGCATCTTTATTTTCATACAAATTTACATTATTTTATTAATATTCTGTGTAATTATTTTGATACGATTTTACATTATTCTATTTGTGTTTTGTATATATATTTTTTTTACATATTTACATATTTTAATGAGTATTTTGTATATATTTATACAAATTCACATTCTTTTATTGGTATTTTGTTTATTTATTTTGATACGAGTTTCCTTAATTTTATGTGTATTTTGTATATCCTTTCTTATACGTATTTATTTCATTTTATGTGTATTTTATATATATATATATATATTTTTATAGAAATTACGTTATTTTATGTGTATTCGCATATATATTTTGAAACAAATTTACTTTGTTTTTTTTTGTATTTTGCATATCTATTTCAATACAGATTTACCTTATTGTATGTGCATTTTGTATATTTATTGTAATACAAATTTAAATATCTTATGTGTACTTTAGTACATATATTTTATTGGTATTTTGTATCTTTATTTTCATACAAATTTACATTATTTTATTAATATTCTGTGTATTTATTTTGATACGATTTTACATTAATCTATTTGTGTTTTGTATATATATTTTTTTTACATATTTACATATTTTAATGAGTATTTTGTATATATTTTATACAAATTTACGTTAATTTAAGTGTATTTGTTTATATTTTTTCATTCAAATTTACATGATTTGATGTGTTTTTTGGGTATGTATTTCAATACAAATTTACCTAATTTTATGTGTATTTTGTATATGTATTTTCATACAAATACACATACTTTTATTGATATTATGTTTATTTATTTTGACACGAATTTACAATATTTAATGTGTATTTTGTGTATATATTTTTATACGTATTTACTTCATTTCATGAGTATTTAGTGTATATATTTCTATAGAAATCTACGTAATTTTATGTGTATACGTATATATATTTTGAAACAAATCTACATTATTTTATGTGTATTTTGTATATATATTTCATTACAAATTTGCCTTATTTTATGTTTATTTTTATTTTTGTTTTCATTCAAATTCAAATTATTTCATGTATATATATTTATTTCTTTTTACGTTATTTTATGTGTATTTTTTATATATATTTTCATTCAAAACTACATTATTTTATCGGTATTTTGTTCATTTATTTCGATACGGATTTAGATTATTTTATGTGTATTTTATATACATATTTTTATACGCATTTACGCTATTTAAAGTGTGTTTTGTATATATATTTTTTGTACAATTTTAATTAATTTATTTTAAGTATATTCTGTAATTTTTTATTATAAATTTGCCTTATTTTATGCGTATTTTGTTTATTTATTTTAATACAAATTCAAAGTATTTGATGTGCGTTTTTGTACATATATTTTAATAGAAATTTGCTTTATTTTATGTGTATTTTGTATATATTTTTTCATAGAAATTTATATTTTTTTATAATTTTTTTATATGTATTTTGATACGAATTTACATTATTTTATGTGTATTTTGTATATATTTTGTATACGTATTTTCATTATTTAATGTGTATTTTGTTTATATATTTTAAAGAAAATTTACGTTATTTTATGCGTATTTGTTTAATTATTTTGATACATATATACATTGTTTTATGTATTTTTTATATATATTTCAATACAAATTCAGTTTATTTTCTATATATTTTGTGTATCTATTTTTTATACAAATTTGTGTATTTTTATATACAGTTTTATACAAATTTAAGTTATTTCATGTGTATTTTGTATATTTATTTTCATACAAATTCACATTCTTCTGTTGGTATTTTGTTTATTTATTATGGTAGGAATTTACATTATTCTATGAATATTTTGTATATATATTTTTATAGGTATTTACATCATTTATATATATATATATATATATATATATATATATATAT
Organism: Eriocheir sinensis; assembly: GCF_024679095.1. Classification (NCBI taxonomy): domain Eukaryota; kingdom Metazoa; phylum Arthropoda; class Malacostraca; order Decapoda; family Varunidae; genus Eriocheir; species Eriocheir sinensis. The sequence continues at coordinate 143,869 of NW_026111522.1, forward strand.
ATATATATATATATATATATATATATATATATATATATATATATATATATATATATATATATATATATATATATATATATATATATATATATATATATATATATATATATATTTATAGAAATGTACGTTTTTTTTATGTTTATTCGTATATATATTTTGCAATAAATTTACATTGTTTGATGTGTGTTTTGCATATCTATTTCAATACAAATTTACCATATTGCATGTGTATTTTGTATATTTATTTTAATACAAATTTAATTATTTTATGTGTATTTTTGTATATATATTTTTACACAAATATACTTTTTTATGGGTATTTTGCAACTTTATTTTCATACAATATTACATTATTTTATTGATATTCTGTGTATTTATTTTGATACGATTTTATATTGTTCTATGTCTATTTTGTATATATTTTATTTTACATATTTACATTATTTAATGTGCATTTTCTATATATATTTTATACATATATACGTAACTTTATGTCTATTTGTTTATATATTTTCATACAAATTTACATTATTTTATGTGTATTTTGTATATGTATTTCAATACAAATTTAATTAATTTTGTGTATTTTGTATTTCTATTTTCATACAAATTGAGATTATTTTTGTGTATTTTTGTATGTATTTTTGTACAAATGATAGATATCTTATATATAATTTTGTATATTTATTTTCCTTCATAAGTACATTCTTTTATTGAAATTTAGTTTATTGAATTTGATACGAATTTACATTATTTTAGGTGTATTTTGTATATATATTTTCATTCTTATTTACATCATTTTATGTGTATTTTTTAAATATATTTTCATAGAAATTTACGTTATTTTATATGTTTTCGTATACATATTTTAATACAAATTTACATTATTTGATGTGTATTTTGCATATCTATTTCAATACAAATTTATCTTATTGTATGTGCATTTTGTATATCTATTTTCATACAAATTTAATTATTTTATGTGTATTTTTGTATATATATTTTTATAAAAATATGCGTTATTTTAAGGGTATTTTGCATCCTTATTTTCACAGAAATTTCTTTTATTTTATTGATATTCTGTTCATTGATTTTGATACGATTTTATATTATTCTATGCGTATTTTGTATATATATTTTTATACACTTTTTCATTATTTAATGTGTATTTTGTATATTTTTTTAATTAATACAAATTTGCGTTATTTTTTTGTGTATTTGTTGATATATTTTGACAAAAATTTACAATATTTTATGGTTATTTTGTATATATATTTCAAAAGAAATTTAACTAGCTTTATGTGTATTTTGTATATCTATTTTTATATAAATTCAAATTATTTCTGCGTATTTTTGTGTATATTTTAATACAAATTTTACTTATGTTACATGTATTTTATAAATTTATTTTCCATCAAATATATTATTTTATTGGTAATTTTTTGATTTATTTTGTTACGAATTTACATTATTTAATGTTTATTTTGAAAATTTATTTTTATAGAAATTTTATGTTATGTGTATTTGTATATATATTTTCATACATATATACATTATTTTATGTGTATTTTGTACATATATTTCATTACAAATTTACCTAATTTTATGTTTATTTTGTATATTAATTTCAATCAATTTTAAATTATTTTATGTGTATATTTGTATTTGTATTTAGGTTATTTTATGTGTATTTTCTATATATATTTTCATCGAAAATTACATTATTTTATTGGCATTATGTTAATTTAATTCGATACGAATTTAGATTATTTGATGTATACATATTTTCATACTCATTTACATTATTTAGTGTGTTTTTTGTATATATATTTTTATGCAAATTTATTTTATTTGATATGCATTTTTGTACATATATTTTTAAAGAAATTTGAGTTATTTTATGTGTATTTTGTATATGTTTTCTCATACAAATTTTCATTATTTTATTGGTATTTTGTTTATTTATTTTGATACGAATTATATTATAATATGTGCATTTTGTACATATTTTTTATACGTATTTACATTATTTAATGAGTATTTTGTTTATATGTTTTTATAAAAATTTACGTTATTATATGTGTATTTGTATAAATATTTTATTACAAATTTACATTATTTTAGGTATTTTGTATATATATTTCAATTCCAATTTAGCTTATTTTATTTGAATTTTGTATATCTATTTTCCTAAAAATTTAATTACTTTTGTGTATTTTTGTATATAGTTTTAAACAAATTTACGTTATTTTATGTGTATTTTGTATATTTATATTTATACAAATTCTTTTACTGGCATTTTGTTTATTTATTTTGATACGAATTTACATTATTTTATGTGTATTTTGTATACTTTTTTTATACGTATTTACTTAATTTTATGTGTATTTTGTATACATATTTTTATAGAAATCTACGTTATTTTATGTGTATTATATATATATTTTGAAACAAATTTACATTGTTTTATATGCATTTTTCCTATTTATTTCAATACAAATTTGGCTTATTGTATGTGGATTTTGTATTTTTATTTTAATACCAATTCAAATATTTTATGTGTATTTTGGTAAATATATAAAAAAAAATGTGTTATTTTATGGGTATTTTGCCTATTAATTTACATACAAATTAACATTATTTTATTAACATTCTGTGTATTTATTTTGATACAATTTTACATTATTCTATTTGTGTTTCGTATATGTTTTTTTTTATACATATTTACATTATTTAATGTGTATTTTGAGTATATATTTTATAGAAATTTACGTTATTTTAGGTGTATTTGTTTATATATTTTCATTCAAATTTGAATATTATTTTATGTGTATTTTGTATATGTATTTCAATACAAATTTACCTAATTTTATGTGTATTTTGTATATTTATCTTCATACAAATACACATTCTTTTATTGATATTTTGCCTATTTATTTTGACACGAACTTACATTATTTAATGTATATTTTGTATATATATATATATATATATATATATATATATATATATATATATATATATATATATATATATATATATATATATATATATATATATATATATATATATATATTTTTTTTTTTTTTTTTTTTTATACGTATTTACATAATTTCATGTGTATTTTGTATATATATTTCTATAGGAATCAACGTTTTTTTTATGTGTATTCGTATATATATTTTGAAACAAATTTACATTGTATTTTTTTATTTTTTTTTATTTAAAAATTCGTTACTTTATGTGTATTTTGTATATTTATTTTCCTACAAATATACGTTCTTTTATTGGAATTTTTTTTATTTTTTTTATACGAATTTACATTATTTAAGATATATTTGATTTATGTATTTTTATACTTATTTACATCATTTTATATGTATTTTGTATGTATATTTTAATAGAAATTTTCTCTATTTTATTAGTATTCGTATATATATTTTGATACAAATTTATATTATTGATGTGTATTTTGCATATCTATTTCAATACAAATTTACTTTATTGTATGTGCATTTTGTATATTTTTTTTAATACAAATCTAATTATTTTATATGTATTTTTGTATATATATTTTTTTACAAATATGCGTTATTATATGGGTATTTTGCATCTTTATTTTCATACAAATTTACATTATTTTATTGATATTCTGTTTATTTATTTTTATACGATTTAATATTATTCTATGTGTATTTTGTATATAAAATTTACGATATTTTATTAATATTCTGTGAATTTATTTTGACACTATTTTACATAATTCTATTTGTGTTTTGTATATATTTTTTTGTACATATTTACATTATTTAATGTGTATTTTCTATATATATATTTTATGCAAATTTACGTAATTTTATGCGTATTTGTTTATATATTTTCATACAATTTTACATTATTTAATGTGTATTTTCTATATGTATTTCAATTCAAATTTGCCTAGTTTTATGTATAGCTTGCATATTTATTTTCAAACAAATTTTAATTATTTTTGTGTACATTATCTTATGTGTATTTTGTATATGTATTTCAATACAAATTTACCTAATTTTATGTGTATTTTGTATATTTATTTTCATACAAATACACATTCTTTTATTGATATTTTGTTTATTTATTTTGACGCGAATTTACATTATTTAATATGTATTTTGTTTATATATTATCATACGTATTTACATAATTTCATGTGTACTTTGTATATATATTTCTATAGAAATGTACGTTATTTTATGTGTATTCGTATATAGATTTTAAAACAAATTTACACTTTTATGTGTATTTTGCATATTTTTTCAATACAAATTTACCTTATTGTATATGCATTTTGTATATTAATTTTAATACAAATTTAATTATTCTATGTGTATTTTTGTATATGTATTTTTTTTAAATATGCTTTATTTTAAGGCTATTTAGCATCTTTATTTTCATTCAAATATATATTATTTTATTGGTATTTTCTTGATTTATTTTGATACGAATTTATATTATTTTATGTGTACTTGGTATATATATTTTTATACGCATTTACATTATTTAATGTTTATTTTGAATATATATTTTTATACTACTTCATGTTATTTTATCTGTAATTGTATATATATTTTGATACAAATTAACATTATCGTATATGTATTTTGTACATATTTTATTACAAATTTACCATATTTTTTGTTTATTTTGTATATATATTTCATTCAATTTTAAATTATTTTATGTGTATATTTGTATTTGTATTTAGGTTATTTTATGTGTATTTTCTATATATATTTTCATCCATAATTACATTATTTTATAGGTATTTTGTTAATTTAATTCGATACGAATTTATATTATTTCATAGGTATTTTGTATACAGATTTTTATACGCATTTACATTATTTAATGTGTGTTTTGTATATATATTTTTATGCAAATTTACTTTATTTTACGTGGATTTTTGTACATACATTTTTTATAGAAATTTGCGTTATTTTATGTGTATTTTGTATGTGTTTTCTCATACAAATTTACATTAATTTATTGGTATTTGTTTATTTATTTTGATACGAATTACATTATTATATATGTATTTTTTTTACATATTTTTTATACGTATTTAAAGTTTTTAATGAGTATTTTGTTTATATATTTTTATACAAATTTACATTATTATATGTGTATTTGTATAAATATTTTAATACAAATTTAAATTATTTTATGCATTTTGTATATATATTTCAATTCAAATTTAGCTTATTTTATGTGTATTTTGTATATCTATTTTCATTTAAATTTAATTACTTCTGTGTATTTTTGTATATAGTTTTATACAAATTTACGTTATTTTATGTGTTTTTTGTATATTTATATTTATACAAATACACATTCTTTTATTGGTATTTTGTTTTTATATTTTGATTCGAGTTTACATTATTGTATGTGTATTTTATATACATTTTTTTATACGTATTTACTTAATTTTATGTGTATTTTGTATATATATTTTTATAGAAATGTACGTTATTTTATGTATATACGTATACATTGTTTTATATGTATTTTTGCATATCTCTTTCAATACAAATTTACCTTATTGTATGTGCATTTTGTATATTTATTTCAATACAAATTTAAATATTTTATGTGTATTTTGGTATATATATATTTTTTAAAAATGCGCTTTTTTTATGGAAATTTTGCATCTTTATTTTCAAACAAATTTACATTATTTTATTAATATTCTGTTTATTTATTTTGATACGATTTTACATTATTCTATTTGTTTTTTGTATATATTTTTTTATACATACTTATAATATTTAATGTGTATCTTTACGTTATTTGAAGTGAATTTGTATATATATTTTTATTAAAATTTACATTATTTTAAGTGTATTTTGTATATTTATTTTCATACAAATTTGAACTATTTTTGTGTATTTTTTATATAGTTTTATACAAATTTAGGTTGTTTTAGGTGTATTTTGTATACCTATTTTCATACAAATACACATTCTTTTATTGATATTTTGTTTATTTATTTTGACGCGAATTTACATTATTTAATGTGCATTTTGTATATATATTTTTATACGTATTTACATCATTTCATGTGTATTTTGTATATATATTTCTATAGAAATCTACGTTATATTTTGTGTATTCGTATATATATTTTGATACAAATTTACACTGTTTTATTTGTATTTTGCATATTTTTTCAATACAAATCTACCTTATTGTATGTTTTGTATGTTGATTTTAATACAAATTTAATTATTCTCTGTGTATTTTTTATATGTACTTTTATAAAAAATATGCTTTATTTTATCGGTATTTTGCATCTTTATTTTCATACAAATTTACTTTATTTTATTTATATTCTGTGTATTTATTTTGATACGATTTTACATATTTCTACGTGTATTTTGTATATATATTTTATACAAATGTACGTTACTTTATGAGTATTTGTTTTCATTTCATAGAGATTTACATTATTTTACGTGTATTTTGTACATGTATTTGAATACAAATTAAACTAATTATATATGTATTTTGAATATCTATTTTCATACAAATTGAAATTATTTTTCTGTACTTTTGAATATATTTTTATATAAACTTTCGTTATTTTATGTGTATTTTGTATATTTATTTTCCTACAAATATACGTTCTTTTATCGGAATTTTGTTTATCTATTTTGATACGAATTTACATTATTCGAGATATATTTGGTATATATATTTTTATACTTATTTACATCATTTTATATGTATTTTGTATGTATATTTTCATAGAAATTTACTCTATTATATAAGTATTCGTATATATATTTTGATACAAATTAACATTATTGATGTGTATTTTGCATATCTATTTCAATACAAATTTACTTTATTGTATTTGCATTTTGTATATTTATTTTAATACAAATTTAATTATTTTATATGCATTTTTGTATATATATTTTTATACAAATATGCGTTATTATATGGGTATTTTGCATCTTTATTCTCATACAAATTTACATTATTTTATTGATATTATGTTTATTTATTTTGATACGATTTTACATTATTCTATGTGTATTTTGTATATATATTGTATACATATTTACGTTAATTAATGTATATTTTGTATACATATTTCATCCAAATTTACGTTATTTTATGTGTATTTGTTTATATATTTTCATACAAATTTACATTATTTTATGTGGGTTTTGTATATGTATTTCAATACAAATTTGCCTAATTTTAAGTGTATTTTGCATATCTATTTTCAAACAAATTTACCTTATTGTATGTGCATTTTGTTTATTTATTTTAATACAAATTCAAATATTTTATTAGTGTTTTGGTATATATATTTTTATAAAATAATGCGTTATTTTATGTGTATTTTGCATCTTAATTTTCATACAAATCTACATTATTTTATTAATATTCTGTATACTTATTTTGATACGATTTTACATTATTCGATGTTTGTTTTGTATATATTTTTTTATACATATTTACATTATTTAATGTGTAATTTGTATATATATTTTATACAAATTTAAGTTATTTTAAGTGTATTTGCTTATATATTTTCATTCAAATTTACATTAATTTATGTGTATTTAGTATACAAAATATCAATAAAAGAATGTGTATTTGTATGAAAATAGATATACAAAATACACATAAAATAACCTAAATTTGTATAAAAACAATATACAAAAATACAAAAAAATAATTCAAATTTGTATGAAAATAAATATACAAAATACTCACACAATTAGGTAAGTTTATATTGAAATACATTTACAAAATACACATAAAATAATGTAAATTTGAATGAAAATATATAAACAAATACACTTAAAATAACGTAAATTTGGATAAAATATATATATATATATATATATATACAAAATAAACATTAAATAATGTAAATATGTATAAAAAATATATATACAAAACAGAAATAGAATAATGTAAAATCGTATCAAAATAAATACACAGAATATTAATAAAATAATGTAAATTTTCATGGAAATTAAGATGCAATATATCCATAAAATAGCGCATTTTTTATAAAAATATATACCAAAACACATATAAAATATTTGAATTTGTATTAAAATAAATATACAAAATGCAGATACAATAAGGTAAATTTGTATTGAAATAGATATGCAAAATACATATAAAACAATGTAAATTTGTTTCAAAATATATATACGAATACACATAAAATAACGTAGATTTCTAAAAAAATATATATTTATAAAATACACATAAATTGAAGTAAATAAGTATAAAAAAAATAGATACAAAATACACTTAAAATAATGTAAACTTGTATCAAAATAAATAAACAAAATACTAATAAAAGAATGTGTATTTGTATAAATATTAATATACAAAATACACATAAAATATCGTAAATTTATATAAAACTATATACAAAAATACACAGAAGTAATTAAATTTGTATTGAAATAGATATACAATATACACATAAAATAAGCTAAAATTGAATTGAAATATATTTACAAAATACATAAAATAATGTAAATTTGTATCAAAATATTTATACAAATACACATATAATAATTTAAATTTGTATAAAAATATATAAACAAAATACACATTAAATAATGTAAATTCGTATAAAAAAAATATGTACAAAATACACATATAATCATGTAATTCGTATCAAAATAAATAAACAAAATACCAATAAAATAATGTAAATTTGTATGAGAAAACATATACAAAATACACATAAAATAACGCAAATTTCTATAAAAATATATGTACAAAAATCCACATAAAATAAAGTAAATTTGCATAAAAATATATATACAAAACACACATTAGGTAATGTAAATGAGTATAAAAATATGTACACAAAATACCTCTGAAAAAATCTAAATTCGTATCGAATTAAATTACGAAAACACCAATAAAATAATGTAATTTTGGATGAAAATATATATAGAAAATACACAAAAAATGAAAAAGATATCCACCGACAAACAAAGAAAATCATCAACGATTGATACAACAAGAGCAGCAAAACTGAAACCCACGAAAACATTACCCTATACTACCAAGGCCATTTCACCAACGCCTATAAAGAAGAGGAGAGAGCCATCAAACAAATTATAAGAAGAAATGTGAAACCTACTAACCCCGAGAAGAAGATTAACCTAACAATATTCTACAAAAGCAAGAAGACAAGCCACATGCTCCTACGAAACCGACCTAGCCAAGAAAAAGGAAAAACGCAAGAGTCTAATGTCGTTTACAGGTTCACATGCAAAAGAAGGAACTGCGAGTCCCTCCCTACAACCTATATTGGCATGACGACCATGAAGATCACCCGCCGCCTCAGTTACCACCTTACAAGCGGAGCCCCAAGAAGACACTGCCAAGAAGTTCACGGCAACACCCTCACAAGAAGTTACTTAGAAGAAGGTACAGAAATAATTGATAGATGCACAGACAACAGACGCCTGCAAATTTTAAAAGCCCTGTACATCAAAGAGCTGAATCCCAACTTAAACATCCAGTCGACAGACCTACAGGCCCTCCCGAGCTACCGAAGGGGCGGGGCTAACTCCAACAACCAATCACAGCCCACTGCGCATCATCACCCACACATAATCCTGAGCCCAGCCAGCGCTTAAAAGAGCGGCGCGCGGCCAGTCCACTTCATTCTATCTCTCACCGCTAAGGAAGAAACATCAAGAGCTACTGAAGAAGGGTCCAGGACCCGAAATCGCGATATAGCCAACAGCCAAACGATGACCAGCTTCGGTGAAGTCATCAATACTCTTACAAAAGAGAATAAGATTCTTATAAGAAAAAAAGAGAATATTCTTAAGTAAATAGTTAATGCCGAATTAGCCATCACATTCAATGAGACATGCACAGAAGAGAATCTTCTGCCATTATACACCCTGAATATCTATATATATATATATATATATATCTATATATATATATCTATATATATATATATATATATATATATAGATATATATCTATATATATATATATATATATATATAAAGTGATAGCGTACTGGACCCACACTCGCCGCGTGATGGACGACGCGGGTTCGAATCCTCACGCTACCACTCAGATTTTTCAGTCACCGCCGAGTGGCTTAAAACTACCCACATGCTGTCCTGAAGACCACCCATCAACCCGGACTCTAGAGGAAGCCGTCCAAGCGAATCAAGAACGAGCTCCGGGGGGCAGCATGAGCCAATGCAGGATGGCGCCACTATAAACACTCGCCTGCGCAAGAACAGGCTGGGCCGACCATCAGGGCCCACCTGGAATTAGCCTTGGGGCGTCCATCAGGCAACATAAGGAAGAAGCCTTACGGCGCAATAGGCAAAAACGTTAAAAAAAAAAAATAAATAAATAAAAAAATATATATATATATATATATATATATATATATATATATATATATATATATATATATAATATATATAATATATATATATATATATATATACATTAAATAATGAAAATATGTAAGGAAAATATATATACAAAATACATATAGAATATTGTAAAATTGAATCAATATAAATATACAGAATATCAATAAAGTAATGTAAACATTTATGAATATAAAGATGCAAAATACCCATAAAATAACTCATATTTAAATATATATATATATATATATATATATATATATATATATATATATATATATATATATATATATATATATATATATATATATATATATATATATATATATATATATATATATATATATATATATATATATATATATATATATATATATATATATATATATATATATATATATATATATATATATATATATATATATATATATTATATATATATATATATATATATATATATATATATATATATATATATATATATATCTATATATATATATATATATATATATACAAAAATACACAACAAGTAATTAGATTTGTATTAAAATAAATATTCAAAATACACATACAATAAGGTAAATTTCTATTGAAATAGATATGCAAATTACACATAAAATAATGTAAATTTGTATCAAAATATATACGAATACAAACAGTAAAATAAAGTAAATTTTCATGAAAATATATATACAAAATACACATAAAATAATGTAAATACGTAGAAAAATATATATACAAAATACATATAATTTTTTTTTTTTTACAACAAAGGAGGCAGCTCAAGGGCACACAAAAAAATAAAACAATAATAAAAAAAAAGCCCGCTACTCGCTGCTCCTAAAAAAGAAACAAAAGAGGTGGCCGAAAGGAAGATCAAATACGGGAGGAGAGGTGTCCTGATACCCTCCTCTTGAAAGAGTTCAAGTCGTAGGCAGGAGGAAATACAGATGAAGGAAGATTGTTCCAGAATTTACCAGCGTGAGGGATGAAAGAGTGAAGATGCTGGTTAACTCTTGCATAAGGGGTTTGGACAGTATAGGGATGAGCATGAGTAGAAAGTCGAGTGCAGCGGGGCCGCGGGAGGGGGGGAGGCATGCAGTTAGCAAGTTCAGAAGAGCAGTCAGAGTGGAAATATCGATAGAAGATAGAAAGAGAGGCAACATTGCGGCGGAATTTAAGAGGTAGAAGACTATCAGTATGAGGAGGAGAGCTGATGAGACGAAGAGCCTTAGCCTCCACTCTGTCCAGAAGAGCTGTGTGAGTGGAGCCCCCCACACATGAGATGCATACTCCATACGAGGGCGGACAAGGCCCCTGTATATGGACAGCAACTGTGCAGGGGAGAAGAACTGGCGGAGACGGTACAGAACGCCCAGCCTCGAGGAAGCTAATTTAGTAAGAGATGAGATATGAAGTTTCCAGTTGAGATTTTGAGTTAAGGATAGACCGAGGATGTTTAGTGTTGAGGAAGGTGATAGCTTGCTATAGTAGGATATCAATGTATTATTATTATTTAATATCACCACGAATTAGGCATACAATTGTCAATGGAAAAACCCACGACAGATAGATCACGCCAATTTATAGGAATGTCGTCCGTCAGTGTTTACCGTCTCAGTTTTGTATACTTCGCACTCCGATGGTGCGTGGAGGTCACCTTGACTTACGTGACCAATTGTAACAATTATTTTCCAACCTGTAACTCGCCGACTCCTTCACGAGGTTACAGGGGCGGGCATCATTCATCACACAGGAACCCTAGGCCAAACCCTCAGCGGAAGGCTGCCTTTTGCCATATCATCAGGAATTGTTTTCATGATTCAGACAGTTGTTCTACAATACAAAAGGCCAAGGAGGAACAGAAGTACAAGTCCTCAGCGGACAGTAAACCACACTCCTCTTCTCAGAATAAAAAGACATGACTTCGTGACAGCCCCGAGGCGTACATCCAAGTGTCCCTTAAGGAAAATACTAATTGGGAGCAACTTGACTCCGTCATTGCCGCCTTGGGACGGACAAGCATAATTGCCCTCCCTTGCAAGGTGGGCAAAATTTCACTCACCCTAGCGGTTGACACAGGTGCCACAGTCAATGTCATCTCCGACTCCGCTTACAGGTCTCTGACACGACAGGCGAGTGGGGAAATTTGGCCACTCCAAGAGAACGACCTGAATGTGGTAGGCGTGACGGGCACCACTTTGGAAATCCTTGGGCGAGTACCACTAACAGTCAGCTTACATGAAAAAGTATGTCCCTTTCGAGATTTCTTTTATGTCTCTAGCAGGTTTGCTTTACCTGTGGATGGGATCTTAGGATTGAACGCCATGAAAGACCTGCACATAACCATAAACCCTGAAAGCAACGCGATCGTGTATCAAGGCCGACGCATACAGGGGATGGTAAATCCATCGCCTATGTCACCTGTAATCCCACCCTCTGAGGGGGAAAATGACCAACCCACCACAGACTCAGGGACTGCCACCGCCCAAGTGTCACCTCTTACGGTCAAACCACACGAAACCATTGCAGACTTGTGGCGGACAGTAACGGCAGTCGTAGAAGGTCCTCATATAGTTCCGGATCGTGCTGCAAAACTTGTTAAAATCCGTTTGCCTAACGCCCCTCCGACGGGCAGTGATGTGTGTATCGACGGAGCTCCTCACATACACCGCGTGACGGTGGAGGTAACTCATGCGACAATCAAGGAAGGAGGTTTTGCAGAGGCATTGGTAATACACACGTCTGGATCCCCTGTATCCTTAAAACACGGTGCTCGATTATGCCAGTGTCTAGTGTATGGGAGAAATGTCGCCCCGGAACCAGCTAAATACCCTTCAGCCCAAGTCTCAGATATAACCTCGGCGTGTCAGGCTTCTCCCGAACAAGACACAGCTAGTTTAGAGGCATTCCTAAAAGTTGCACACTATTCCGAAATTAAGCCAATCTTAGTCCAGCTTCTGGAACATTATCGGGGGGCGCTTGCTCTACCAGGCGAGCCGCTTGGAGTTACGCAGTGTGCTGAACACCACATTAAGTTAAAACCCAATACAAATCCTGTATATATCAATGCGTACAAGCTCCCCCACAGTCAGAGGGAGGTGGTGCAACAACTTATCTCTGAAATGTTAGAACAAGGTGTCATCAAAGAATCGAACTCACCGTGGAATTCACCCTTGTTTCTGGTTCCAAAGAAAGACGGCTCTTATCGCCCTGTGATTGATTTCCGGCGTGTGAACACCGCGACCGTGGATGATCATTTTCCGCTTCCCGTTCTTCGAGATCTTCTGATGTGTCTCGATAGAGGAAATAAAGTCTTTACGAGTCTTGATCTGGTCAGTGGCTACTGGCAACTGCCCATGGCCCCCGAGTCACGTGAAATAACGGCTTTCAGCACGCCTCATGGCCACTATGAGTGGAAGAGGATGCCGTTCGGGCTCAAAGGAGCTCCCTTGACCTTCCAAAGGACAATGAACAGTATTTTTGGTGACTTGCTGGGCAACTCTGTCTATGTGTATTTAGACGACATCATCATAGCAAGTAAAGACGTGCATGCACACATGGAAACACCAAAAGCAGTCCTACACAGACTTCAAGAGGTCGGATTAAAGCTCAAAATCACCAAATGTGAATTTTTAAAGCCTCGGATCAAGTTCTTGGGGCATGTCGTGGACGAATTCGGCATACACACAGTGGACGACAAAATAAAGGCTATTGCCGAGTTCCCTCAGCCAACGTCTGCGGACAAGGTACGGTCTTTCTTGGGTGTCGCAGGTTATTACAGGCCTTTCATTAAGGACTTCGCAGCACGCGCGAGTCCCCTAACCCATCTTTTAAAGAAAGACGTACCATTTCAGTGGCTCCCAGCTCAACAAACGAGTTTTGAGGATTTAAAGAAAGCGCTTACACAGGCTCCGGTCCTTGTCTTTCCGGATTTCAAGGACCCCTTTCAGCTTTGTACCGACGCTTCGGCTAGTGGAGTAGGAGCCGCGCTGATGCAAACAGATAAGTCCGGCAAAAAGCATGTGATAGCGTTCGCCAGTCGAGTACTTACAGCTCCGGAAAAGAACTATTCTGTTACCCACCTAGAAGCTCTTGCCATTGTGTGGGCTCTGAAGCATTTTCGTGACATAGTGATGGGGTACAAAATTGTGGTGTATACGGACCACGCGGCCATAACTGATCTTTTCAAGGGAAAAAACCTACACGGTCGTCTGGCAAGATGGTTCTTAACGATCCAAGCATACAATCCGGAGATAAAATACATCACCGGGAAAACAAATGTGGTCGCAGATGCCTTATCTCGGAATATTCCGATAGGCGCGATTACCACCCCAGAGGTCATCCACAACTTCACTTCACCTGAGCTACACACTGCTCAGCGAGACCACCCTGTGTGGAAGAGGTTAATTTACGCCCTCGAGTCGGGAGACGAATCAAACCTTCCTGAATTGCCAGTTCCCTTTTCACAATTCTTCCTATCAAAGGACAACCTCATTTGTAGGTCATGGCCAACCAAACCGGTACCTATAGACCAACTGGTCATCCCACACAAATACGTCCCCGTGACGCTTAAGGTGGTCCATAACACACCCATTGCGGGTCACCCAGGAAGAGACAAGACGCTATCTGTCACCAGACGAAAATTCTACTGGCCCACATTACGGGTTGATGTAGAAAAACATGTCGCACGTTGCGTCGTTTGTGCTAAGCACAAGGGGTCCGTCAAAGGGCCAGCACCTATGTTGCAATACCCAGTACCAGAGGAGCCATGGGATGTTGTTAATATAGACTTATTACAGCTCCCCCAGAGCCAACATGGCTCGCGCTACTTATTGGTGTGCGTCGACCAGTTCTCTAGGTTTCTAGTTCTAGCGCCTCTCAAGGACAAGACAGCCACACGCGTGGCCCATGCCCTCGTGACTCACGTGTTGTGTCCACATTCGTCTCCTCGAATTCTTTTGAGTGACAATGGCACCGAGTTTAGGAACTCAGTATTGAGCGAAATATGCGCTCAGTTTAACATCACGCAATCCTTCATCACAGCTTACCACCCAGCTGCTAATGGGTTGGCGGAGAGGGCTAATAGGAAAATCTTACAGGTCCTCAGGCCTATCGTGAACGATCTCCACGATAACTGGGAGGATTGTCTATCGCATATAGCCGCTTCCATAAATACGTCGGTAAACGACTCTACGGGGAAGTCTCCCTACTACATCTTATATGGGGTGGAGAAACGTCTTCCGTACGACTTCCTAACAAAACCACAACAACCTTTCTACAACATTGATAGGTACGCACAACAGCAGATGCATATGTTTTCCAAGATACACTCAGAAGTTAGGTGAACGTTAAAAGCTACGAAGGTTGAAATGATGTCAAAACAACACAAACAGGCCGTCCCGGTGAATTTCAAAGAGGGTGACACAGTCATGATTAAGCAAGAGGAAAGGAGTTCGAAACTGGGGGCTAAATTTGTGGGTCCTTACCGAGTTGTTCGGAATGTCAGGGGAAATCGGTTCGAGGTTCTCGAGTCGAATAGTGGAGTCAGTCTAGAAGTTCACAGTGATCGTCTGAAAGTAATTCCCTCACCTTTGGACCTTGATATTGGTCTTTCCCCCTCAGTTTCAAATGTTCAACAAGATAATCCCAACACCCATAGCTATAACTTGAGACCACGGGTTTAAATACTTCATTCCCACCACTTTCAGATCATGATGTTGCGTTTTCTGACCATCTTGTTTTCCCTCGGCTCCCTGCTTGCAACAACACCCATCCACCTGAAGCCTGGTGCCCTCACGGCACACATAGGAGAGGTCTTCCTCATAGAAGATGTGCTCCTCGTAAAATATCCATATACTTCCTTGACCAACACCACGGACACAATCAGGATAGTCTCAGAAAAACTACTCGGCATGGCAGACGCCATACGGGCTACCAAGACTAGAGAATCAAAGGCACCTTCTAGTACCAACTCTCTGACTCTTTTTCAACTACTGGAGGATAGGATTCTGTTCTTACGGGGAGAAGTTGATGAGGTAAACATGGATCATAGTTTTCACTCAGTTCACTCTCGGGTAAAGAGGGGGTTGTTCAACATCGTTGGGTCCGCCTCAAAGTTCCTTTTCGGTACGGCTACCGACGAGGACGTTCGCGATTTGCGGGACCACTACGCTCATGTACTTTCCTTTGCTGCTCGAAATCGCAGGGTGATCAACGCCAATTGTAGAAAACTTGCGCAATTGCATACTAACATTGAGAGACTGCTAGAGCAGACAAATAAGATGGTAGAGGTTATCAACTTAGTTGTCAAACAGATCGACCAGGTGAATCAGTTTCTCCTCCTAGATCAGGCCTTGCATGTATTGGAAAACGTCATTAACTCCGTCGCAACGGCAAATCAGCAGGTTATTAGCAACATGGTTGATGCAGCGCACGGTAGAGTCACACCTGCCTTGTTCCCTCTACACGATTTGAGAACGACTGTCCAGATCGGGTATTAGAATTATAGCCTAACGCCCTTATTCACTCCGGACATGAGTCAATATTTTTACCCCTTGATTGAGTCCAGCCTCACCCCTGATGCCATAATCATTCATGTTCCATTTCAGACGGCGGACGTGTTTGAGGCACACGAAATTGTCCCGTTCCCTTTTTCAGCAAAGGACAGTGTGTTAGCCCTGGACACGTCCCCGTCTCTTGTTCTAATCGCGAAGGATTTCGCTCTGTATTCAACGGGTAGCTACTCGCTCTTGCAATATTGCAAGGAGACGGTCTTCGGGCGATTCTATTGCTCTGCGTCTCTCTTTGCCTTCCTTCCAGTTCGGGGAGGGGTATGCGAGATCGCCCTCACCCGCGTGAACGCGTCTGACGCTCTTTCCCTGTGCCCTTACAAGCAGCTACCACCAACGCCTGTTTTCTATAAGAACTTTCAGGGTCTGCATTATTTATATTTCCCTCAGTCATTCTATGTATCGGTCATCTGCCCGGAGGGTACCACTTATCAACGGGTTACTGGTCACTATGCCATAGCGGAAGCATGCTATATCCGCTCCTCTAACATAACAACGTACCCGTCCCGGATTCGTCTGGTTTTCACGGCCAATATTTCCCATCGAGTGTTTCCTCTACGGTCTCTCGATGACATTCATTCCTCCAGCATCTCGTATGTGACTAATTCCCTTAATTCATTGTCTTTCGCAAACAAAACAAAGTTTGCGGAAACCCTGGAGGAAACGCTGCCTGATTATTTGCATCTCCCCTACCTGTACCCTGGATTTTTGGTACCAATGGTTCTGATGTTCGTCAGTCTCGTCGTCATGTGCTACCTTATTAGGATGAACTCTGTCCTGCACGATTATTTGGTTGTGCAGACACGGCGACTGGATGCAGGGAGGCCACTGGCAAGGTAGTTTTTCCTTTTCTCAGACAAGTCAGGGGACAGAAACCTGGCTGCTCCTATACTTAACATTGTACTGTGTTTCACTACTGTATTTTTTTTTTAGGAGCTAGATCAACGTTTCATTGTCTGTAACTATGCCAGTTGATAGCTTCTTATACATGTGTCCTTATATTTATCTTTTGAGAGGTTTCTTATGTTTCATGTCACACACGTTGTGGTTTCCCTCTCACTATTTATATTATAACTCCACATCTGTTCTTACATAGCCAGTGTTTTATTGTAATTGTATCATAGGCAGTCTGCTTGACAAACTCCCGCTATGTATGTTCATGGTAACTAGACTGCTATTTAGATTTTTATATATCGCGAGGTCGCGATCACTGGTAGGTGACCGAGCAGTGTTATAGTAGGATATCAGTGTGTTATTATTATTTAATATCACCACGAATTAGGCATACAATTGTCAATGGAAAAACCCACGACAGATAGATCACGCCACCTTATAGGAATGTCGTCCGTCAGTGTTTACCGTCTCAGTTTTGTATACTTCGCACTCCGATGGTGCGTGGAGGTCACCTTGACATACGTGACCAATTGTAACAATTATTTTCCAACCTGTAACTCGCCGACTCCTTCACGAGAGTCCGACTGACACACGACGACAGTCGCTCTCGCTCCGTCGCTTCTTATACATAAAGGCTACGAATATAATTCGCCTCAAGGAAGCTGAAGTCTTAATCAACACCCTTTAAACGCCCCCCGACAAGCCCGTTACAAGCTGGGTGTTGTCAAAGAATAGGGGATAGTTGTTTGGAAGATTGTGTCGAGTGGATAGGTGGAGAAACTGTGTTTTTGAGGCGTTGAAGGACACCAGGTTCTTAAGAACATAAGAACGCAGGAGTCTGCAAGAGGCCGGTAGGCCTGTACGAGGCAGCTCCTTTGACCCTAAGCTTCCGTGTATCTAGCCCCACCTAATATCGCTGTCCATGAATATATCTAGTCTATTTTTGAATGTGACAATTGTATTGGCACTCACCACATGACTGCTAAGCCTATTCCACTCATCCACCACCCTGTTAGTAAACCAATTTTTGCCTATGTCCCTGTTGAATCTGAATTTATCCAGTTTAAACCCGTTACTTCGTGTCCTACCCGGTTCTCTTACCAACAAAACCATATGAATGTCTCCCTTATTAAAGCCCTTCATCCATTTATAAACCTCGATCATGTCTCCACGCACCCTTCGCCTTTCTAGAGAATGCAAGTTTAACTGTTTGAGTCTTTCCTCGTATGGCAAGTTTCTCAACCCCTGAATCATCTTAGTCATCCTCCTCTGCACCGATTCTAACATTTTGATATCCATTCTATAGTAGGGTGACCAGAACTGAGCCGCATAGTCAAGATGAGGTCTAACTAATGCTAAATATAGTTTGAGGAAGACTTCGGGGCTTCTGTTGCTTACGCTCCTTGAAATAAATCCCAGTACCCTATTAGCTCGATTTCTAGCTTGAATGCATTGTGCCCTTGGACGGAGATCAGAGCTCACTAAGACCCCTAAATCCCTCTCGCACCCAGACCTACTTATGAGAGTGTCATTTAAGCAATAGTTATGTGAGGGTTTGTTCCTACCTACACTCAGAATACTGCACTTCCCTACATTGAACTCCATCTGCCATTTATCCGCCCAGTCATATAATCTGTTGAGTTCACCTTGGAGAATACTAGCGTCCTGATCCGACTCAATTACTCTACCGATCTTGGTATCATCTGCAAATTTACTAACATCACTACTAATTCCTGTGTCTAAGTCATTGATATAAATAATAAACAAAAGTGGACCTAATACCGAACCTTGTAACACATCCCCAGTCAGATCTTTTACCATTGATTTGCACTCTTTGCTTCCTATTGCTAAGCCACGCCTTGACCCAGTTCAAAACTTTACCCTCTACTCCGTGAGCCTGTAATTTAAGCAACAGTCGTTGGTGAGGAACTTTGTCAAACGCTTTACTAAAATCAAGATAGATTACATCATAATTTTCATCTCTGTCAACCGCCTCAAATACTTTATTGTAGAAGGACAAGAGATTGGTGAGGCATGACCTACCTTTTGTGAACCCATGCTGCGAGTCGTGAATTAAGCTATGTATCTCTAAATGCTCCCGAATGTTCCTGGCTATTATGGACTCCAGCATCTTCCCTATAACCGATGTTAAGCTAATTGGGCGATAGTTTGAGGCAACTGACCTGTCCCCTTTTTTAAAAATCGGCGTCACATTAGCTACTTTCCATAGGCTCGGCACATAGCCAGTATTTACCGACATCTTAAAGATGTCGGTTAATGGGTCACTGATTACATCACCTAACTCCTTTAATACCCTCGGAAATATCCCGTCAGGACCTGGCGACTTGTTCTTCTTAAGCTTATCTATCTCATCCTGAACTACTTGCCTGGTAATGATTATATCCCTCAATTTATCGCCATCCCCGCCCTCGTACACCTGAACTCTTTCCGGTATAGTCGTTCGATCCTCCTGTGTGAATACTGAAAGGAAGTAGTCGTTCAACAATGTGCTCATATTTTCGTAATTTTCTACTAGCTCCCCTGTGTTTGTTTTCAGCGGTCCAATTTTCTCCCGTGTTTTTGTTCTATACATCTGAAAGAAGCCCTTAGGATTACTTTTCGCCTCATTTGCTACTTTGATCTCATAGTTCTTTTTTGCTATCCTGGTGTTTTTCTTAACTAATCTAGATAGTTCGACGTACCGGCCCCTGAGATGTGTTTCCCCATTCTTTATTTTCTGATAAATTCCCTTCTTTAACCCAATCTCGTGTTTTAGTCCACGAGTCATTCACTTAGGATCATTGTTTTGTTTTCTAAGTGTTCGCTGTGGTATATGCTGCTCTTGCCCCTCTACTATTACTCTAACTAAATTATTGTAAGACATTTCTACCTGGTTCTCCTGGCTCTCCAATCCGCAGTTCTGGCCCTCATGAATCCCTAAATTATCCCAGTTTACCCCTTCAAGATGTCTTCGAAGCCCCTCGTAGTTTGCTCTTCTAAAATTTGGCACTAACACTGGGTTTGGTTCGCGGGTTACCGCCCAGTCTAAGCTAAAACGAACCGTTCTGTGATCACTATTTCCTAACTCTCCGCCCACCTCCAACTCACGTAGCAAGTTCCCATTATTGGTTAGGACTAAGTCTAATATGTTATCTCCTCTGGTAGGCTCAGTAACTACCTGCTTAAGGAAATTATCTTGTATAACTTCAAGAAAGTCCTCGGCTTCCAGGTCACCCACTAGATCTTCCCAGTCTATATTCCTATAATTAAAGTCCCCCATTACGCAGACATTTCTACTCATACTCGCCCTGCCAGTCTCCTGTAGTAATATACTCGTGTCCTGCCTGTTAAGGTTGGGTGGCCTGTATATAACTCCTAGAGTTATTTTTCTTTCCCTTTGTAAACGTCCACCCAAACTGATTCTGAATCCATGTTAGTTTTGACTGAGTTGTTAACTAAACATTTAAGTGAGTCTTTAACATATAGCGCAACTCCACCTCCCTTTCTGCCCCTTCTGTCTTTGTGAAACATCTGATAACCCGTTATTTCAAATTCTGATCTAAAATTTCTATTAGCAGTGTCTATCCATGTCTCAGTGATCGCTATTATGTCAAAATTTTCTGAACAAGCTTCACCCCTTAGTAAGTCTATCTTGTTTCTGAGGCTCCTGCTGTTAGTATAGAAGATTCTTAGCCCGTCCTCTGTTACTCCCCTAGAATTACTTCTAAGCTGCCTGGTTATATTATGAGCTAGATGTCCCCTCCCATTACTCCTCCCATTGCTCCCATTACTCCTCCCCCCCTCGCCTATACTAAAAAATCCCTCAGGGTACCATGTGCTCGCTCAAGGGAGTCTGAGAGAGCCTCAACACCCTTGAACGTCAAGTGTATCCCGTCACGGGCGTAGAGGGCGTCGTTGCCAAAGAAGAGGTCTCAATTGTCGACGAACAGCCACCCATTGCGCCCGCAGTGCTCAGCAAGTCTGCTGTTCACTGCTATCGCCCTGGACAGCCATCCATCGCCAACGCCCCTCCTTGGCAGGACGACACACACTACTGGCGACCCACCAGCGTCACGTATCCTGCCTAACAATTCTCTAAAACGCCTGAGAAGGTCCTCGCTTGGCACCCGAGAAACGTCGTTTCCGCCACAGCTGAGAAAGACAATGGGGTTCGATCCCTCGCTTGCCATACACGCCTCAATCCTGTCTGATATATGGCCCACCCCTACCCCTGGGAAACACACCCTCGTCCTGTTCTTATCCTTGGAGCAAAAATACCTGTCAACATAACGAACCTGACTATCACCAGCAACAAGAACCCGACGGTCGAAAGGGGGGCCAGGAGGGGTGGGTGAAGGGGGGAGGGGAGAGCGGGAAGGGAGGGGAGGGAACTGCTGTGAAGAACGAGGAGAAATTGTGGAAGAGGTGGAAGGTGGAAAGGAGGAGGAGGAGGGGGAAGAGGAAGAAGGAGAAAGGGAGGGTGAGGTGGTGGAGGGAGGAACGGACGATCGGAATCGGAAATAATAGTAAAGTCTGAGGCTAAGCGTTCTGAAGCCTCCAGCCTTGAGTCGTTAAGTTCCTGAAGGGTGGGCCTTCTATTAAAAGAAGTTGAGTACTGCAGAGTGGAATCATCGGCGTAGGAATGGATAGGACAGTTCGTTTTGGAAAGAAGATCATCAATGAACAACAGAAAAAGAGTGAGAGATAGGACAGAACCCTGTGGGACACCACTGTTAATAGATTTAGGGGAAGAACAGTGACCGTCTACCACGGCAGAAATAGAACGGTCAGAAAGGAAACTGGAGATAAAGGTACAGAGAGAAGGATAGAAACCGTAGGAGGGTAGTTTAGAAAGCAAAGATTTGTGCCAGACCCTATCAAAAGCTTTTGATATGTCCAGCGCAATAGCAAAAGTTATACCGAAACGGCTAAGAGAGGATGACCAAGAGTCAGTTAAGAAGGCTAGGAGATCACCAGTAGAACGTCCCTTGCGGAACCCATACTGGCGATCAGATAGAAGGTCAGAAGTGGAAAGGTGCTTTTGAATCTTCCGGTTAAGGATTGATTCAAAAGCTTTAGATAGACAAGAAAATAAAGCTATAGGACGGTAGTTTGAGGGATTGGAGCGGTCACTCTTCTTAGGCACAGGCTGTATGAAGGCATACTTCCAGCAAGAAGGAAAGGTAGATGTTGACAGGCAGAGGCGAAAGAGTTTGACCAGGCAAGGTGACAGCACGGAGGCACAGTTTTTAAGGACAATAGGAGGCACTCCATCAGGTCCATAAGCCTTCTGAGGATTGAGGCCTGAGAGGGCATAGAAAACATCATTTTGAAGAATCTTTATAACAGGCATAAAGGAGTCAGAGGGGGGATGAGTAGGAGGAATATGTCCAGAATCGTCCAGAGTGGAGTTTTCAGAAAAATTTTGAGAGAAGATGAAGTTGGAGTAGATGTTTTTGGCTAGATGCCAGAAGTCACGGGAAGATTTAGAGAAAGCAAGGTTTTGGCATTTTCTATTAATGTAAGAATTTTTGGTTAGTCGGATAATAGATTTGGCACGATTTCGGGCAGATATGTAAAGTTCATAATTAGCATTAGTTTGAAGGCTCTGGTATCTTTTGTGAGCTACCTCTCTATCATTAACAGCACGAGAACAAGCGTGATTAAACCAAGGCTTTTTAGCGTGAGGAGTAGAGAAAGAACGAGGAATGTATGCCTCCATTCCAGAGACAATCACCTCTGTGATGCGCTGAGCACACACAGAGGGGTCTCTATCCTGGAAGCAATAATCATTCCACGGGAAATCGGAAAAGTACATCCTCAGGTCGTCCCACCGAGCTGAAGCAAAATGCCAGAAGCATCGCCTCTTCGGTGCGTCCAGAGGGTGTACAGGAGCGAGAGGACAGGATGCAGAAATAAGGTTGTGATCAGAGGAGCCCAACGGAGAGAACAGTTTGACAGAATAAGCAGAAGGGTTTGAGGTAAGGAAGAGGTCTAGAATGTTAGGCCGGTCTCCAAGACGGTCGGGAATACGTGTAGGGTGCTGGACCAACTGCTCTAGGTCGTTGAGGATAGCAAAGTTGTAGGCTTGTTCACCAGGATGCTCAGTGAAAGAGGATGAAAGCCAAAGCTGGTGGTGAACATTGAAATCTCCTAAGATGGAGATTTCAGCGAAGGGAGAGTGGGTCAAGATGTGCTCCACTTTAGAATTCAAATAGTCAAAGAATTTTACATAGTTGGTAGAGTTAGGTGAGAGATAAACAGCACAGATGTATTTAGTAATAGAATGACAATGAAGTCTTAGCCAGATGGTGGAAAATTCAGAAGAGTCAAGGTCGTGGGCACGAGAGCAAGTGATGTTGCGCACGTAGGCGCAACATCCAGCTTTGGATTGAAATTTAGGATAGAGATAGTAGGAGGGGACAGAGTAGAGATTGCTGTCAGTGGCCTCAGAAACCTGTGTTTCGGTAAGGAAGAGAAGGTGTGGTTTAGAGGAGGAGAGATGATGTTCCACAGTATGAAAATTAGAGCGAAGACCGCAAATGTTGCAGAAATTGAGAAGAAAGAGGTTCGAGGAGTTATCAAGACACATCTCGGGTCGGCAGCCAGAAGGGGAGTCCTCCCTGGGGGAATTTGTGGTCCCCCCCCCAGGCGGGGACTCTGAGGCTTGGTGTATGTGCGCCATTTTGAAAAATAATGTAAACTCGTATCAAAATAAATAAACAAAATTCCGATAAAAGAATGTATATTTGTATTAAAATATATATACAAAATACAAACAAAATAGCTAAAATTTGTATAAAAATATATACAAAAATGCACAAAAAATAATTTTAATTTGTTTGAAAATAGATATGCAAAATACACATAAAATTAGGCAAATTTGTATTGAAATACATATACAAAATACACATGAAATAATGTAAATTTGTATGAAAATATATAAACAAATACACTTAAAATAACTTAAATTAGCATAAAATATATATACAAAATATACATGAAATAATGTAAATATGTATAAAAAAAAATAAAATACATATATATATATATATATATATATATATATATATATATATATATATATATATATATATATATATAGAGAGATAGAGATAGAGAGAGAGAGAGAGAGAGAGAGAGAGAGAGAGAGAGAGAGAGAGAGAGAGAGAGAGAGAGAGAGAGAGAGAGAGAGAGAGAGAGAGAGAGAGAGAGAGAGAGAGAGAGAGAGAGAGAGAGAGAGAGAGAGAGAGAGAGAGAGAGAGAGAGAGAGAGAGAAAATACACATAGAATATTGTAAAATCGTATAAAAATAAATAAACAGAATATGAATAAAATAATGCAAATTTGTATGAAAATAAAGATGCAAAATACCCATATAATAACGCATATTTGTATAAAAATATATATTCAAAAATACACATAAAATAATAAGATTTGTATTAAAATATATATACAAAATGCACATACAATAAAGTAAATTTGTATTGAAATAGATATGCAAAATACACATGATTAATGTAGATCTGTATCAAAATATATATACGCATACATATAAAATAGGGTCAATTTCTATGAAAATATACATACAAAATACATATGAAATGATGTAAATAAGTTTAAAAATATATATATACCAAATTCACCTAAAATAATGTAAATTCGTATCAAAATAAATGAAAAAAAATCCGATAAAAATATGTATATATGTAGGAAAATAAATATGCAAAATATTAATAAAATAACTAAAATTTGTGTAAAAATATATACAAAAATACACAAAAATAATTCAAATTTGTTTGAAAATAGATATGCAAAATACACATAAAGTTAGGCAAATTTGTATTGAAATACACATATAAAATACACATAAAATAATGTAAATTTCTATGAAAATATATAAACAAATACACATAAAATAACGTAAATTTGGATAAAATATATATACAAAATATACATTAAATATTTTAAATATGTATAAAAAATATATAAACAAAATACTCATAAAATAATGTTAAATCGTATCAAAATAAATAAACAGAATATCAATAAAATAATATAAATTTGTATGAAAATAAAGATGCAAAATACCCATATAATAACGCATATTTTTGTGAAAATATATATGCAAAAGAACATATAAAATATTTACATTTGTATTAAAATAAATATACAAAATGCACATACAATAAAGTAAATTTGTATTGAAATAGATATGCCAAATACACATAAATAATGTAAATTTGTATCAAAATATATATACGAATACTCATAAAATAGAGTGAATTTCTATGAAAATATATAATACAAAATACATATAAAATGATGTAAATAAGTATAAAAATATATATACCATATATACCTCAAATAATGTAAATTCGTATCAAAATAAATAAACAAAATTCCGATAAAAGAACGTATATTTGTAGGAAAATAAATATACAAAATACACATAAAGTAACGAAAATTTATATAAAAATACATACAAAAATACACAAAAATAATTTCAATTTGTATGAAAATAGATATACAAAATACGCTTATAATTAGTTAAATTTGTATTTAAATACATGTACAAAATACACATAAAATAATGTAAATTTGTATAAAATGAAAACAAATACACATAAAGTAACGTACATTTGTATATATATATATATATATATATATATATATATATATATATATATATATATATATATATATATATATATATATATATATATATATATATATATATATATATGCAAAATACACATAGAATAATGTAAAATCGAATCAAAATAAATACACAGAATATCAATAAAATAATGTAAAATTGTATGAAAATAAAGATGCAAAATACCCATATAATAAAGCATATTTTAATAAAAATACATATAGAAAAATACACATAGAATAACTTAATTTGTATTAAAATTAATATACAAAATGCACATACAATAAGGTAAATTTGTATTGAAAAAATATGCAAAGTACACATAAAACAGTGTAAATTTGTTTCAAAATATATAAACGAATACACATAAAATAACGTAGATTTCTATAGAAATATATATACAAAATACACATGAAAAGATGTAAACACGTAAAAAAATATATATACAAAATACACATTAAATAATGTAAACTCGCATCAAAATAAATAAACAAAATAGCAATAAAAGAGTGTGTATTTGTATGAAAATAGATATACAAAATATACATGAAATATCCTAAATTTGTATAAAACTATATACAAAAATACACAAAAATAATTTGAATTGGTGTGAAAATAAATATACAAAATACAAATAAAACTAGGTAAATTTGTATTTAAATACGTATACAAAATACACTTAAAATAATGTAAATTTGAATGAAAATATATAAACAAATACACTTAAAATAATGTAAATTTGTATAAAATATATATACAAAATACATACTAAATAATGTAGATATATAAAAAAAATATATATACAAAACACAAATAGAAGAATGTAAAATCGTATCAAAATAAATACACAAAATGTTAATAAAATAATGTAAATTTCTATGAAAATTAAGATGCAAAATACCCATAAAATAACGCATTTTTTAAAAAAATATATGTACCAAAATACACATAAAATAATTGAATTTTATTAATATAAATATACAAAATAAACATACAATAAGGTAATTCTGTATTGAAATAGATATGCAAAATACATATAAACAATATAATTTTTTTTCAAAATATATAGAGGAATACACATAAAATAAGGTAGATTTCTATAAAAATATATATACAAAATACTGATAAAATTAAGTAAATACGTATAAAAAAACGTATACAAAATACACATAAAATAATGTAAATTCGTATCAAAATAAATAAACAAGATACCAATAAAAGAATGTGTATTTGTATAAATATAAATATACAAAATACATATTAAATAAAGCAAATTTGTATAATACTATACACAAAAATACACAGAAGTAATTACATTTGTATGAAAATAGATATACAAAATACACATAAAATAAGCTAAATTTGAATTGAAATATATATACAAAGTACATAAAATAATGTAAATTTGTATCAAAATATTTATAAAAATGCACATATAATAAAGTAAATTTGTGTAAAAATATATAAACAAAATACTCATTAAATAATGTAAATACGTATAAAAAAATTGAACAAAATACACATATAATAATGTAATTCGTATCAAAATAAATAAACAAATACCAATAAAATAATGTAAATTTATATGAGAAAACATTTACAAAATAATCATAAAATAACGCAAATTTCTATAAAAATATATATAGATATATATATATTTTTTTACGTCGTTGCCTGTTGCGCCGGTAGGCATCTTCCTGTTGGGGCCTGATGGTCGGCCCAAGGCTTCTTCCAGGTGGGGCCTGATGGTCGGCCCAGCCCGTTCTGGCGCAGGCGAGAGTTTATAGTGCATTGGGTCATGCTGCACCCCGGAACTCGTTCTTGATTCGCTTGGACGGCTTCCTCTAGAGTCCGGGTTGATGGGTGGTCTTCAGGACAGCATGTGGGTAGTTTTCAGCCACTCGGCGGTGACTGAAAAACCCGAGTGGTAGGGTGGGGATTCGAACCCGCGTCGTCCATCACGCGGTGAATGTGGGCCCAGTACGCTTCCAGTTCGGCCACCGCCTACCCAAATGTACATAAAATAAAGTAAATTTGCATAAAAAAAAAATATATATATATATATATATATATATATATATATATATATATATATATATATATATATATATATATATATATATATATATATATATACAAATCACACATTAAATAATGTACATGCGTATAAAAATATGTATACAAAATACCAATGAAATAATCTAAATTCGTTTGGAATTAAATTAACAAAATACCAATAAAATATTGGAATTTTGGATGAAAATATATAATCAAATACACATAAAATAACCTAAATACAAATACAAATATACACATAAAATAATTTAAAACTGAATTAAATAAATATACAAAATAAACATAAAATAAGGTTAATTTGTTATAAAATATATGTACAAAATACACATAAAATAATATAAATTTGTATGAAAATATAGGTACAAATACACATAAAATGACATGAATTAGTATAAAAACATATATTCAAAATAAACATTAAATAATGTATAAAAATATATATACAAAGTACATATAAAATAATGTAAATTCGTATCAAAATAAATCAACAAAATATCAATAAAATAATATATATTTGAATGAAAATAAATTTAAAAAATACACATAACATAAGTAAAATTTGTATTAAAATATATACAAAAATACCAAGAAATAATTTGAATTTGTATGAAAATAGATATACAAAATACACATAAAACGAGGTAAATTTCTTTTGAAATATATATACAATATACCCATAAGATATACTAAATTTGTGTCAACATATATCAACAAATACACGTAACGTAACGTAACGTAACGTAAATTTGTATAAAATATATATACAAAATACACATTAAATTAAGGAAAAATGTATAAAAAAATATATACAAAATACACATAGAATAATGTAAAATCGTATCAAAATAAATTAACAGAATATCAATAAAATAATGTACATTTCTATGAAAATAAAGTTGCAACATACCCATAAAATAACTCATATTTGTATAAAAATATATCTACAAAAATACACATAAAATAATTAAATTTGTATGAAAATAAAAATACAAAATGCACATACAATAAAGTAAATTTGTATTGAAATAAATATGCAAAATACACATCAATTAATGTAAATTTGTATTAAAATATAATACGAAAACACATAAAATAAAGAAAGTTTCTATAAAAATATATATAAAAAATACACATAAAATGATGTAAATATTTATAAAAATATATATACAAAATAAACCAAAAATAAGGTAAATTTGTATCAAATTCAATAAACTAAATTTCAATAAAGGAATGTATATATGTAGGAAAATCAATATACAAAATAATATATAAAAAACCTAAAATTTGCATTAAAATACATACAAAAAAACACAAAAATAATTTCAATTTGTATGAAAATAGATATAGAAAATCCACATAAAATTAGGTAAATTTTGTATTAAAATACATATACAAAATACACATTAAATAATGCAAATTTGTATGAAAATATATAAACAAATAGAAATAAAGTAAAGTATGTTTGTATAAAATATATATAGAAAATACATATTAAATTAAGGAAATATGTATAAAAATATATATACAAAATACACATAGAGCAATGTAAAATTGTATCAAAATAAATACACAGAATATCAATCAAATAATGTAAATTTGTATGAAAATATAGATGCAAAATACCCATTAAAAAAAAAAAATTATAAAAATATATATACAAAAATAAATAGACAAAATGCACATTCAATATGATAAATTTGTATTGAAATACATATGCAAAATACACATACATTTAGGGTAGGCGGTGGCCGAGGTGATAGCGTACCTGACCCACATTCGCCGCGTGATGGACGACGCGGGTTCGAATCCTCACGCTACCACTCGGAGTTTTCAGTCACCGCCGAGTGGCTTAAAACTACCCACATGCTGTCCTGAAGACCACCCATCAACCCGGACTCTAGAGGAAGCCGTCCAAGCGAATCAAGAACGAGTTCCGGGGGGCAGCATGAGCCAATGCAGGATGGCGCCACTATAAACACTCGCCTGCGCCAGAACGGGCTGGGCCGACCATCAGGCCCCACCTGGAAGAAGCCTTGGGCCGATCATCAGGCCCCACCGGGAGGATGCCTACCGGCGCAATAGGCAACAACGTAAAAAAAAAAAAAAAAAAAAAAAAAAATCAAACAATGTAAATTTGTTTCAAAATATATATACGAATACACATAAAAAAACGTAAATTTCTATAAAATACAAATAAAGAATACACATAAAATGATGTAAAAACGTATAAAAATATATATACAAAATACAGATAAAATAATGTAAATTCGTAACAAAATAAATAAACAAAATACCAATAGAAGAATGTGAATTTGTATGAAAATAAATATACAAAATAAACATAAAATAACGTAAATTTGTATAAAACTATATACAAAAATACACAAAAGTTATTTAAATTTGTATAGAAATAGATATACAAAATATATTTAAAATAAACTAAATATATATATATATATATATATATATATATATATATATATATATATATATATATATATATATATATATATACATATATATATATATATATATATATATATATATATATATAATTAAATTTGTATTGAAATAAATATACAAAATGCACATTCAATATGATAAATTTGTATTGAAATAGATATGCAAAATACACATCAAACAATGTAAATTTGTTTCAAAATATATATACAAATACACATAAAAAAACGTAAATTTATCTAAAAATACAAATACAGAATACACATAAAATGATGTAAATACGTATAAAAATATATATACAAAATACAGATAAAATATTGTTAATTCGTACCAAAATAAATAAACAAAATACCAATAGAAGAATGTGATTTTGTATGAAAATAAATATACAAAATAAACATAAAATAACGTAAGTTTTTATAAAACTATATAAAAAAATACACAGAAGTAATTTAAATTTGTATAGAAATAGATATACAAAATATACAAAAAATAAACTAAATTTATATTGAAATATATATATATATATATATATATATATATATATATATATATATATATATATATATATATATATATATATATATATATATATATATATATATATATATATATATATATATATATATATATATAAAATACATGAAATAATGTAATTTTGTATCAAAATATTTTAACAAAATCTCTATAAAAATATATGTACAAAAATGCACATAAAATAATTCAAATTTGTATGAAAATAAATAAACTAAATACACATAAATAAGTCAAATTTGTTGTAAAATATGTACAAAATACACTTAAAATAATGTTATTTTGTAAAAAAAAAAATGCACATAAAATTAAGTAAAATTGTATAAAAAACAAATATACAAAACACACATTAAATAATGTAAATTCGTATAAAAATATGTATAGAAAATACACGTGAAATAATCTAAATTCTAATCGAAATAATGAAATAAATACCGATAAAATAATGTAATTTTTAATGAAAATATATATAGAAAATACACATAAAATAAAGTATATACAAATAAATATATAAACATAAAATAATTTAAATTTGAATGAAAATAAATATAAAAATAAACATAAAATAAGGCAAATTTGTAATGAAATATATATACAAAATACAAAAAATAATGTAGATTTGTATCAAAATATATATACAAATACACGTAAAATAACATAAATTTACATAAAAATATATATACAAAATACACATTAAATAATGTAAATACGTATAAAAATATATATACAAATTATACATAAAACAATGTAAATTCGTATAAAGATAAATCAACAAAATACCAATAATATAATATACATTTGTGTTAAATTAAATTTACAAAATACACATAACATAACTTAAATTTGTATTAAAATATATAAAAAAAAACACAGAAATAATTTAAATTGTAACGGGCTTGTCGGGGGGCGTTTAAAGGGTGTTGATTAAGACTTCAGCTTCCTTAAGGCGAATTATATTCGTAGCCTTTATGTACAAGAAGCGACGGAGCGAGAGCAACTGTCGTTGTGTGTCAGTCGGACTCTCGTGAAGGAGTGGCGAGTTACAGGTTGGAAAATAATTGTTACAATTGGTCACGTATGTCAAGGTGACCTCCACGCACCATCGGAGTGCGAAGTATACAAAACTGAGACGGTAAACACTGACGGACGACATTCCTATAAGGTGGCGTGATCTATCTGTCGTGGGTTTTTCCATTGACAATTGTATGCCTAATTCGTGGTGATGTTAAATAATAATAATAATAATAATAATAATATATTGATATCCTACTATAACACTGCTCGGTCACCTACCAGTGATCGCGACCTCGCGATATACAAAAATCTAAATAGCAGTCTAGGTACCATGAACATACATAGTGGGAGGTTGTCAAGCAGACTGCCTATGATACAATTACAATAAAACACTGGCTATTTAAGAACAGATGTGGAGTATAATATAAATAGTGAGAGGGAAACCACAACGTGTGTGACATGAAACATAAGAAACCTCTCAAAAGATAAAGATAAGGACACATGTATAAGACACCATCAACTGGCATAGTTACAGACAATGAAACGGTGATCTAGCTCCTATAAAAAAATACAGTAGTGAAACACAGTACAATGTTAAGTATAGGAGCAGCCAGGTTTCTGTCCCCTGACTTGTCTGAGAAAAGGAAAAACTACCTTGCCAGTGGCCTCCCTGCATCCAGTCGCCGTGTCTGCACAACCAAATAATCGTGCAGGACAGAGTTTATCCTAATAAGGTAGCACATGACGACGAGACTGACGAACATCAGAACCATTGGTACCAAAAATCCAGGGTACAGGTAGGGGAGATGCAAATAATCAGGCAGCGTTTCCTCCAGGGTTTCCGCAAACTTTGTTTTGTTTGCGAAAGACAATGAATTAAGGGAATTAGTCACATACGAGATGCTGGAGAAATGAATGTCATCGGGAGACCGTAGAGGAAACACTCGATGGGAAATATTGGCCGTGAAAACCAGACGAATCCGGGACGGGTACGTTGTTATGTTAGTGGAGCGGATATAGCATGCTTCCGCTATGGCATAGTGACCAGTAACCCGTTGATAAGTGGTACCCTCCGGGCAGATGACCGATACATAGAAGGACTGAGGGAAATAAAAATAATGCAGACCCTGAAAGTTCTTATGGAAAACAGGCGTTGGTGTTAGCTGCTTGTAAGGGCACAGGGAAAGAGCGTCAGACGCGTTCACGCGGGTGAGGGCGATCTCGCATACCCCTCCCCGAACTGGAAGGAAGGCAAAGAGACGCAGAGCAATAGAATCGCCCGAAGACCGTCTCCTTGCAATACTGCAAGAGTGAGTAGCTACCCGTTGAATACAGAGCGAAATCCTTCGCGATTAGAACAAGAGACGGGGACGTGTCCAGGGCCAACACACTGTCCTTTGCTGAAAAAGGGAACGGGACAATTTCGTGTGCCTCAAACACGTCCGCCGTCTGAAATGGAACATGAATGATTATGGCATCAGGGGTGAGGCTGGACTCAATCAAGGGGTAAAAATATTGACTCATGTCCGGGGTGAATAAAGGCGTCAGGCTATAATTTTGATACCCGATCTGGACAGTCGTTCTCAAATCGTGTAGAGGGAACAAGGCAGGTGTGACTCTACCGTGCGCTGCATCAACCATGTTGCTAATAACCTGCTGATTAGCCGTTGCGACGGAGTGAATGACGTTTTCCAATACATGCAAGGCCTGATCTAGGAGGAGAAACTGATTCACCTGGTCGATCTGTTTGACAACTAAGTTGATAACCTCTACCATCTTATTTGTCTGCTCTAGCAGTACCGCAATGTTAGTATGCAATTGCGCAAGTTTTCTACAATTGACGTTGATCACCCTGCGATTTCGAGCAGCAAAGGAAAGTACATGAGCGTAGTGGTCCCGCAAATCGCGAACGTCCTCGTCGGTAGCCGTACCGAAAAGGAACTTTGAGGCGGACCCCACGATGTTGAGCAACCCCCTCTTTACCCGAGAGTGAACTGAGTGAAAACTATAA
The DNA here is from genome assembly GCF_024679095.1 of Eriocheir sinensis. Taxonomy (NCBI): domain Eukaryota; kingdom Metazoa; phylum Arthropoda; class Malacostraca; order Decapoda; family Varunidae; genus Eriocheir; species Eriocheir sinensis. The sequence continues at coordinate 178,528 of NW_026111522.1, forward strand.
TCCATGTTTACCTCATCAACCTTTCCCCGTAAGAACAGAATCCTATCCTCCAGTAGTTGAAAAAGAGTCAGAGAGTTGGTACTAGAAGGTGCCTTTGATTCCCTAGTCTTGGTAGCCCGGATGGCGTCTGCCATGCCGAGTAGTTTTTCTGAGACTATCCTGATTGTGTCCGTGGTGTTGGTCAAGGAAGTATATGGATATTTTACGAGGAGCACATCTTCTATGAGGAAGACCTCTCCTATGTGTTCCGTGATGGCACCAGGCTTCAGGTGGATGGGTGTTGTTGCAAGCAGGGAGCCGAGGGACAACAAGATGGTCAGAAAACGCAACATCATGATCTGAAAGTGGTGGGAATGAAGTATTTAAACCCGTGGTTTCAAGTTATAGCTATGGGTGTTGGGATTATCTTGTTGAACATTTGACTCTGAGGGGGAAGTACCAATATCAAGGTCCAAAGGTGAGGGAATTACTTTCAGACGATCACTGTGAACTTCTAGACTGACTCCACTATTCGACTCGAGAACCTCGAACCGGTTTCCCCTGACATTCCGAACAACTCGGTAAGGACCCACAAATTTAGCCCCTAGTTTCGAACTCCTTTCCGCTTGCTTAATCATGACTGTGTCACCCTCTTTGAAATTCACCGGGACGGCCTGTTTGTGTTGTTTTGACATCATTTCAACCTTCGTAGCTTTTAACGTACACCTAACTTCTGAGTGTATCTTGGAAAACATATGCATCTGCTGTTGTGCGTACCTATCAATGTTGTAGAGAGGTTGCTGTGGGGTTGCTAGGAAGTCGTAGGGAAGACGTTTCTCCACCCCATACAAGATGTAGTAGGGAGACTTCCCCGTAGAGTCGTTTACCGACGTATTTATGGAAGCGGCTATATGCGATAGCCAATCCTCCCAATTATCGTGGAGATCGTTCACGATAGGCCTGAGGACCTGTAAGATTTTCCTATTAGCCCTCTCCGCCAACCCATTAGCAGCTGGGTGGTAAGCTGTGATGAAGGATTGCGTGATGTTAAACTGAGCGCATATTTCGCTCAATACTGAGTTCCTAAACTCGGTGCCATTGTCACTCAAAAGAATTCGAGGAGACGAATGTGGACACAACACGTGAGTCACGAGGGCATGGGCCACGCGTGTGGCTGTCTTGTCCTTGAGAGGCGCTAGAACTAGAAACCTAGAGAACTGGTCGACGCACACCAATAAGTAGCGCGAGCCATGTTGGCTCTGGGGGAGCTGTAGTAAGTCTATATTAACAACATCCCATGGCGCCTCTGGTACTGGGTATTGCAACATAGGTGCTGGCCCTTTGACGGACCCCTTGTGCTTAGCACAAACGACGCAATGTGCGACATGTTTTTCTACATCAACCCGTAATGTGGGCCAGTAGAATTTTCGTCTGGTGACAGATAGCGTCTTGTCTCTTCCTGGGTGACCCGCAATGGGTGTGTTATGGACCAGCTTAAGCGTCACGGGGACGTATATGTCTGGGATGACCAGTTGGTCTATAGGTACCGGTTTGGTTGGCCATGACCTACAAAGGAGGTTGTCCTCTGATAGGAAGAATTGTGAAAAGGGAACTGGCAATTCAGGAAGGTTTGATTCGTCTCCAGACTCGAGGGCGTAAATTAACCTCTTCCACACAGGGTGGTCACGCTGAGCAGTGTGTAGCTCAGGTGAAGTGAAGTTGTGGATGACCTCTGGGGTGGTAATCGCGCCTATCGGAACATTCCGAGATAAGGCATCTGCGACCACATTTGTTTTCCCGGTGATGTATTTTATCTCCGGATTGTATGCTTGGATCGTTAAGAACCATCTTGCCAGACGACCGTGTAGGTTTTTTCCCTTGAAAAGATCAGTTATGGCCGCGTGGTCCGTAAACACCACAATTTTGTACCCCATCACAATGTCACGAAAATGCTTCAGAGCCCACACAATGGCAAGAGCATCTAGGTGGGTAACAGAATAGTTCTTTCCCGGAGCTGTAAGTACTCGACTGGCGAACGCTATCACATGCTTTTTGCCGGACATATCTGTTTGCATCAGCACGGCTCCTACTCCACTAGCCGAAGCGTCGGTACAAAGCTGAAAGGGGTCCTTGAAATCCGGAAAGACAAGGACCGGAGCCCGTGTAAGCGCTTTCTTTAAATCCTCAAAACTCGTTTGTTGAGCTGGGAGCCACTGAAATGGTACGTCTTTCTTTAAAAGATGGGTTAGGGGACTCGCGCGAGCTGCGAAGTCCTTAATGAAAGGCCTGTAATAACCTGCGACACCCAAGAAAGACCGTACCTTGTCCGCAGACGTTGGCTGAGGGAACTCGGCAATAGCCTTTATTTTGTCGTCCACTGTGTGGATGCCGAATTCGTCCACGACATGCCCCAAGAACTTGATCCGAGGCTTTAAAAATTCACATTTGGTGATTTTGAGCTTTAATCCGACCTCTTGAAGTCTGTGTAGGACTGCTTTTGGTGTTTCCATGTGTGCATGCACGTCTTTACTTGCTATGATGATGTCGTCTAAATACACATAGACAGAGTTGCCCAGCAAGTCACCAAAAATACTGTTCATTGTCCTTTGGAAGGTCAAGGGAGCTCCTTTGAGCCCGAACGGCATCCTCGTCCACTCATAGTGGCCATGAGGCGTGCTGAAAGCCGTTATTTCACGTGACTCGGGGGCCATGGGCAGTTGCCAGTAGCCACTGACCAGATCAAGACTCGTAAAGACTTTATTTCCTCTACCGAGACACATCAGAAGATCTCTAAGAACGGGAAGCGGAAAATGATCATCCACGGTCGCGGTGTTCACACGCCGGAAATCAATCACAGAACGATAAGAGCCGTCTTTCTTTGGAACCAGGAACAAGGGCGAATTCCACGGGGAATTCGATTCTTTGATGACACCTTGTTCTAACATTTCAGAGATAAGTTGTTGCACCACCTCCCTCTGACTGTGGGGGAGCTTGTACGCATTGATATATACAGGATTTGTATTGGGTTTTAACTGAATGTGGTGTTCAGCACACTGCGTAACTCCAAGCGGCTCGCCTGGTAGAGCAAGCGCCCCCCGATAATGCTCCAGAAGCTGGACTAAGGTTGGCTTAATATCGGAATAGTGTGCAACTTTTAGGAACGCCTCTAAATTAGCTGTGTCATGTTCGGGAGAAGCCTGACACGCCGAGGATATGCCTGAAACTTGGGCTGAAGGGTATTCAGCTGGTTCCGGGGCGACATTTCTCCCATACACTAGACACTGGCATAATCGAACACCGTGTTTTAAGGATACAGGGGATCCAGACGTGTTTATTACCAATGCCTCTGCAAAACCTCCCTCCTTGACTGTTGCAAGAGTTACCTCCACCGTCACGCGGTGTACGTGAGGAACTCCGTCGATACACACATCACTGCCCGCCGGAAGGGCGTTAGGCAAACGGATTTTAACAAGTTTTGCAGCACGATCCGGAACTATATGAGGACCTTCTACGACTGCCGTTACTGTCCGCCACAAGTCTGCAATGGTTTCGAGTGGTTTGACCGTAAGAGGGGACACTTGGGCGGTGGCAGCCCCTGAGTCTGTGGTGGGTTGGTCATTTTCCACCTCTGAGGGTGAGATTACAGTTGACAGTGGCGATGGATTGACCATCCCCTGTATGCGTCGGCCTTGATACACGATCGCGTTGCTTACAGGGTTTATGGCGATGTGCAGGTCTTTCATGGCGTTTAATCCTAAGATCCCATCTACAGGTAAAGCAAACCTGCTAGAGACATAAAAGAAATCTCGAAAGGGACATACTTTTTCATGAAAGCTGACAGTTAGTGGTACTCGCCCAAGGATTCCCAAAGTGGTGCCCGTCACGCCTACCACATTCAGGTCGTTCTCTTGGAGCGGCCAATTTTCCCCACTCGCTTGTCGTGTCAGTGACCTGTAAGCGGAGTCGGATATGACATTGACTGTGGCACCTGTGTCAACCGCTAAGGTGAGTGAAATTTTGCCCACCTTGCAAGGGAGGGCAATTATGCTTGTCCGTCCCAAGGCGGCAATGACGGAGTCAAGTTGCTCCCAATTAGTATTTTCCTTAAGGGACACTTGGATGTACGCCTCGGGGCTGTCACGAAGTCATGTCTTTTTATTCTGAGAAGAGGAGTGTGGTTTACTGTCCGCTGAGGACTTGTACTTCTGTTCCTCCTTGGCCTTTTGTATTGCAGAACAACTGTCTGAATCATGAAAACAATTCCCGTGGATATGGCAAAAGGCAGCCTTCCGCTGATGGTTTGGCCTAGGGTTCCTGTGTGATGAATGATGCCCGCCCCTGTAAGCTCCTGACCTCCTATCTGAGCCCCGTCTCGAATGTGTTGATTCCCTACGTTTCGCGAAACAAGAATGTTCAGAATGTCCTGATTGTTTGCAAAAACTACATGTGAGAGATGCCTTACTTTGTGCTTGCAATGCTGCTGCTGTTGCGAGGGGTTGATGGTGAGGGTGTTCCTGAACCTTGAGTGGGTTGTAAGTATGCAGACGAACCCGGGGGTGAACGAATTCTGCGGCCTGTAATTGATAAATAATGAGTGCCTGAACATAAGATTACCTTAGTAAATTCACCGGTTGTGGTATCGTGTTCCAGTCCCTCTTCACTTGAAGGACGAGCCAACTGTTGAAAGGTGTCGCCGAGTTTAGCGAGAGTGTCTTTGGTCATACTATGGCGTAAATCATTTACAAAATAGGAGCATATGTTGAGAGCTGTAAATATGAACCAATAAACGGAACGTGTATGAATGAATAGTTTGCGTTGAAACCCTAAAAAGGCAAGAAAGAATGGCTAGCAAGGTGCCTGTTTAGACGTAATAGAAGTTAAGGTTATAATGGAATGCCCTAATGAGATGGGGATATTGAAAGAATAACTATATAAACAAAGTGGTATGGTAAGTGAGTATACCATTGAAGCTCACGTTTTCTCTCGAGCGGTGAAAAGAAAACGGAGGCAGGGCACACTGATGAAGATTAACTTTGATCAGGGAACTCACACTATACTCAATAGACTCGCTAGCAAACAATAAGAAAGAATCAATATCGTATGCGAATGAGCGTGACTCACAATTATGACTGATTAACAGCGTTAGGAACACAGAAATAAAAAAAAATCGTGCCCCTGCACGAACAATAATGAAAATAAGCCGAGACGGCATATTTGGACAAGAAGGGAATATCCACAAATACCAAGATTAGTCAGCTGATATAGTGGAGAGGGCGACGGCTTGTGATGCCCTGGGTTACGTGCAGTCGTTGCAGGCGCGTCAGGAAACCTCGGCCGCGGCCACAGCGGCGGTGAGAGGTGAGGGATGGGCTGACATCGGAGGACACGCCATGGAGGTTGAAAAACTGCTGACCCAGCAATTTGAGCGGCCGCGGATGCGGGAGCCGGTACACTGCCGCCAGACGTATGATGGCCGCGTCGTCCTTGTTATAGTAAGAGATGGGCGGCGGTGGCAGATAAGACGACTTGGGTGTGTAACCTCTTGAGAAGACGCCTTGCAAGAAACGGTAGTGGGAACAGCTTGCAGTCACCGGGAGATGGCCGCGGGTACCCTTGCTGACTGTTTGCCGGAAGAGGTTTGGGCCGATGCTCCCGGCAGCGGCGGTGGTGCCGCCAGCTGTGGAGTGAGGGGCATGCGGGGTGTCCCAAGGTCAGCGGGGCGTGCCTCCTCGTGGCTGGTGTGAATACTTCCGCCGTATCGTGGAGTGGCTTGCAGTGTTCGTAGCAGTGCTGGCTTGAAGCGGGGGAGCGGCTTGTAGATTGTGGCCCTCGCGTTCGGCTGCGTAGGCCGATGGGTGTGCTCGGGGCTTGTAGGCTTGACGCCTATAGAGTTGCTTGTAGCTGGTGTGCTCGAGGTTTGTAGGCTGGACGCCTGTAGAGTTGCTTGTAGCTGGTGTGCTCGAGGCTTGTAGGCTGGACGCCTGTAGAGTTGCTTGTAGCTGGTGTGCTCGAGGCTTGTAGGCTGGACGCCTGTAGAGTTGCTTGTAGCTGGTGTGCTCGAGGCTTGTAGGCTGGACGCCTGTAGAGTTGCTTGTAGCTGGTGTGCTCGAGGCTTGTAGGCTGGACGCCTGTAGAGTTGCTGGTAGCTGGTGTGCTCGAGGCTTGAAGACTGGACGCCTGTAGAGTTGCCTGTAGCTGGTATGCTCGAGGCTTGTAGATGGCGCCTTGTGAGTTGCACGTAGGTGGCGACTTGTGAGATGCTTGTAGCTGGCGCCTTGTGAGTTGCACGTAGGTGGCGACTTGTGAGATGCTTGTAGCTGGCGCCTTGTGAGTTGCACGTAGGTGGCGACTTGTGAGATGCTTGTAGCTGGCGCCTTGTGAGTTGCACGTAGGTGGCGACTTGTGAGATGCTTGTAGCTGGCGCCTTGTGAGTTGCACGTAGGTGGCGACTTGTGAGATGCTTGTTGCTGGCGCCTGGTGCGTTGCCGCGGACGGCAGGTGCGGTGCCGCGGACGGCAGGTGCGTTGACTCCTTCTTCCCTTGTACGCCTGTCCCCGGAGTTTGTTGGTGAGTTCTCGTGGCTTGGAGGAGAACGAGGTAGCGAAGGCACAGGCGCGGGGTGACCGCTGCCAACCAAATGTAACGGGCTTGTCGGGGGGCGTTTAAAGGGTGTTGATTAAGACTTCAGCTTCCTTAACTAATGTAAATGCGTGTAAAAATATGTATAGAAAATACACATGAAATAATCTAAATTCGTATCGACATAAATGAACAAAATACCGATGAAATAATGTAATTTTGAATGAAAATATATACAGAAAATACACATAAAATAACATAAATACAAATAAATATATACACATTAAATAATTTGAATTTCAATGAAAATAAATATAAAAATAAACATAAAATAAGGCAAATTTGTAATAAAATATATATACAAAATACACATAAAGTAATGTAGATTTGTTTCAAGATATATATACGAATACACATAAAATAACGTATATTTCTATAGAAATATATATACAAAATAGACATGAAATGATGTAAATACGTATAAAATATATACACAAAATACACATTAAATAATGTAAGCTCGAGTCAAAATAAATAAACAAAATATCAATAAAAAATGTGTATTTGTATGAAATTACATATACAAAATACACATAAAATAACGTAAATTTGTACAAATCTATATACAAAAATACACAAAAATAATTTAAATTTGTATGAAAATATATATACAAACTACACATAAAATAATGTAAATTTGAATGAAAATATAAAAACAAATACACCTAATTTAACGTAATTTTTTTATAAAATACATATACAAAATACTCATTAAATAATGTAAATATGTATAAAAAAATATATACAAAACAAATAAAATAATGTAAAATCGTATAAATACACAGAATATTAATATAATAATGTAAATTTGTATGAAAATAAAGATGCAAATTACCCAAAAAATCACACATTTTTTTATAATAATATATATACCAAAATACACTTAAAATATTTAAATTTGTATTACAATAAATATACAAAATGCACATACAATAAGGTAAATTTGTATTGAAATATATATGCAAAATACATATAAAACAATGTAAATTTGTTTCAAAATATATTTACGAATACACATAAAATAGCGTAGATTTCTATAAAAATATATATAAAAAATACTCATAAAATGAAGTAAATAGGTATAAGAAAATGTATCCAAAATACACATAAAATAATGTAAATTCGTATGAAAATAAATAAACAAAATACTTCATATCTCATCTCTTACTAAATCAGCTTCCTCGAGGATGGGCGTTTTGTACCGTCTCCGCCAGTTCTTCTCCCCTGCACAGTTGCTGTCCATATACAGGGGCCTTGTCCGCCCTCGTATGGAGTATGCATCTCATGTGGGGGCTCCACTCACAGCTCTTCTGGACAGAGTGGAGGCTAAGGCTCTTCGTCTCATCAGCTCTCCTCCTCATACTGATAGTCTTCTACCTCTTAAATTCCGCCGCAATGTTGCCTCTCTTTCTATCTTCTATCGATATTTCCACGCTGACTGCTCTTCTGAACTTGCTAACTGCATGCCTCCCCCCCTCCCGCGGCCCTGCTGCACTCGACTTTCTACTCATGCTCATCCCTATACTGTCCAAACCCCTTATGCAAGAGTTAACCAGCATCTTCACTCTTTCATCCCTCACGCTGGTAAACTCTGGAACAATCTTCCTTCATCTGTATTTCCTCCTGCCTACGACTTAAACTCTTTCAAGAGGAGGGTATCAGGACACCTCTCCTCCCAAAACTGACCTATCTTTCGGCCACCTCTTTGGATTCTTTTTAGGAGCAGTGAGTAGCGGGCTTTTTTCTTCATTAATGTTTGCTTTTTGTGTGCCCTTGAACTGTCTCCTTTGCTGTAAAAAAAAATATATATATATATATATATATATATATATAGAGAGAGAGAGAGAGAGAGAGAGAGAGAGAGAGAGAGAGAGAGAGAGAAAATACACATAAATTAATGTAAAATTGAATAAAACTATATACAAATATAAACAAAAATAATTAGATTTGTATGAAAATAGATATACAAAAGACACATAAAATAAGCTAAATTTGAATTGAAATAAATATACAAAATACATAAAATAAAGTAAATTTGTATCAAAATATTTTTTCAAATTCACATATAATAACGTAAATTTGTATAAAAATATATAAACAAAATACACATTTAATAATGTAAATACGTATAAAAAAAATATGTACAAAATACACATATAATCATGTAATTCGTATCAAAATAAATAAACAAAATACCAATAAAATAATGTAAATTTGTATGAGAAAACATATACAAAATACACATAAAATAATGGATTTTTTTATAAAAATATATGTAAAAAAATGCACATAAAATAAATTTACATAAAAAAAATATATATATATATATATATATATATATATATATATATATATATATATATATATATATATATATATATATATATATATATATATATATATATATATATATAAACACACATTAGATATTGTAAATGAGTATAAAAATATGCATACAAAATACCTATGAAATAATCTAAGTTCGTATGAAATTAAATTAAGAAAATACCAATAAAATAATGTAATTTTGGATGAAAAAATATACAGAAAATACACATAAAATAGCCTAAATACAAATACAAATATACACATACAATAATTTAAAATTGAATGAAATAAATATACAAAATAAACATAAAATAAGGTAAATTTGTAATGAAATATATTTAAAAATACACAGAAAATAATATAAATTTGTATGAAAATATATATACAAATACACAAAAAATAACATGAATTTGTATAAAATTTGTATCAAAATATATACGAATACACATAATAAAATAACGTAATTTTTTATGAAAATATATATACAAAATACACATAAAATAATGTAAATACGGAGAAAAATATATACACAAAATAAACATAAAATAATGTAAATATGTAAGGAAAATATATACAAAATACACCTAGAATAATGTAAAATTGTATCAATTATTGTTTATATGTATTTTGCATATCTATTTCAATACAAATTTACCTTATTGTAAGTGCATTTTGTATATTTATTTTAATACAAATTTAAATATTTTATGTGTGTTTTGGTATATATGTTTTTATAAAAAATGCGTTATTTTATGGGTATTTTGTATCTTAATTTTCATACAAATTTACATTATTTTATTAATACTCTGTGTATTTATTTTGATACGATTTTACATTATTCTATTTGTGTTTTGTATATATATTTTTTATACCTATTTACATTATTTAATGTGTATTTTGTATATATATTTTATTCATATATTACATTATTTTAGGTGTATTTGTTTATATATTATTTCATTCAAATTTACATTATTTTAAGTGTATTTTGTATATGTATTTAAATACAAATTTACCTAATTTTCTGTGTATTTTCAATATTTATTTTCATAAAAATTTAAATTATTTTTGTGTATTTTTGTATATAGTTTTATACAAGTTTAGGTTATTTTATGTGTATTTTGTATATATATTTTCACACAAATACAAATACAAAGCGAATTTACATTATTTAATGTGTATTTTGTATATATATATATATATATATATATATATATATATATATATATATATATATATATATATATATATATATATATATATATATATATATATATATATATATATATATATATATATATATATATATATATATATATATATATATATATATATATATATACGTATTTACATCATTTCATACATATATTTCTATAGAAATCTATGTTTTTTATGTGTATTCTTATATATATTTTGAAACAAATTTACAGATTTATGTGTATTTTGCATATTTTTTCAATACAAATTTACCTTATTGTATATGCATTTTGTATATAAATTTTAATACAAATTTAATTATTTTATGTGTCTTTTTGTATATGTATTTTTATTAAAATATGCTTTATTTTATCGGTATTTTGCATCTTTATTTTCATACAAATTTACATTATTTTATTGATATTCTGTGTATTTATTTTGATTCGATTTTACATTATTCTATGTGTATTTTGTATATATATTTATTAGAAATGTACGTTACTTTATGTGTATTTGTTTTCATTTCATACAAATTTACATTATTTTATGTGTATTTTTTACATGTATTTAAATACAAATTTAACTAATTATATGTGTAATTTGTATATCTATACAAATCGAAATAGTTTTTGTGTATTTTTGTATATATTTTCATTGAAATTTTTGTTATTTTATGTGTATTTTGTATATTTATATTCCTACAAATATACGTTCTTTTATCGGAATTTTGTTTATTTATTTTGATACGAATTTACATTATTTTACGTTTATTTGGTATATATATTTTTATACTTATTTACATCATTTTATATGGGTTTTGTATGTGTATTTTCATAGAAATTTTGTCTATTTTATGAGTATTCGTATATATATTTTGTTACAAATTTACATTATTGATGTGTACTTTGCATATCTATTTCAATACAAATTTACTTTATTGTATGTGCATTTTGTATATTTATTTTAAAACTATTCTAATTATTTCATATGTATTTTTGTATATATATTTCTATACAAATATGCGTTACTATATGGGTATTTTGCATCTTTATTTTCAGACATATTTACATTATTTTTTTGATATTCTCTATTTATTTTGATACGATTTTACATTATTCTATGTGTATTTTGTATATTTCTTTTATACATATTTACATTATTTAATGTATATTTTGGTATACATATTTTATGCAAATTTACGTTATTTTATGTGTATTTGTTTATATATTCTCATACAAATTTACATTATTTTATGTGTTTTTTGTATATGTATTTCAATACAAATTTCCCTAATTTTATGTGTATTTTGCATATCTATATTCAAACAAATTTACACTATTTTTGTGTATTTTTGTATATATATTTTTGTATTTTGTATATATATTTTCCTACACATACATTTTTTTTTCTTTATTTATTTTGATACGAATTTACATTATTTTATATGTATTTTGAATATATATTTTTCAACGTATTTACGTTAGTTTATGTGTATTTTGTATATATATTTTCATAAAAATTTAAGTTATTTTATTGTGTTTATTCCTATATATTTTAATACAAATTCATGTTATTTTATGTGTATTTGTATATATATTTGGATAGAAATTTACATTATTTTAAGAGTATTTTTACATATATTTTATTACAAATTTACCTTATTTTATGTTTATTTTGTATATTTATTTCATTCATTTTAAAATTATTTAAAGTGTATATCTGTATTTGTATTTCGGTTATTTTATGTGGATTTTCTATATATATTTTCATCCAAAATTACATTATTTTATTGGTATTTTATTCATTTAATTCGATACGAATCTAGATTATTTCAGAGGTATTTTGTATACATGTTTTTATACGCATTTACATTATGTAATGAATGTTTTGTAAATATATTTTCATGCAAATTTGCGTTATTCTATGTGTATTTTGTATATGTTTTCTCATACAAATTTGCATTATTTTATTGGTATTTTGTTTATTTATTTTGATACGAGTTACATGATTATATGTGTATTTTGTACATAGTTTTTATACGTATTTACATTATTTAATGTGTATTTTGTTTATACATTTTTATACCAATCTACGTTATTATATGTGTATTTGTATAAATATTTTGATGCAAATTTACATTATTTTATGTAGTTTGTATATATATTTCAATTCAAATTTAGCTTATTTTATGATTATTTTGTATATCCATTTTCATACAAATTTAATTACTTTTTTTTTGTATATACTTTTATTCAAATTTACGTTATTTTATGTGTATTTTGTATATCTATATTTATGGAAATACTCTTCATTTATTGGTATTTAGTTTATTTATTTTGATGAGAATTTACATTATTTTATGTGTATTTTGTATACATTTTTTATAAGTATTTATTTCATTTTATGTGTATTTTGTATACATATTTTTATAGAAATCTACGTTATTTTATGTGTATTCGTATATATGTTTTGAAGCAAATTTACATTGTTTTATATGTATTTTGCATATCTATTTCAATACAAATTTACCTTATTGTATGTGCATTTTGTTTATTTATGTTAAGATATATATATATATATATATATATATATATATATATATATATATATATATATATATATATATATATATATATATATATATATATATATATATATATATATATATATATATATATATATATATATATATATATATATATATATATATATATATATATATATATATATATATATATATATATATATATATATATTTTTTATACATATTTACGTTATTTATTGTGTATTTTGTATATATTCTAGTTGTATTTGTTTATATATTTTCATTCAAATTTAATTATTATTTTATGTGTATTTTGTAAATGTATTTCAATACAAATTTTCCTAATTTTATATGTATATTGTATATTTATTTTCATACAAATTTAAATTATATTTGTGTATTTTTGTATATAGTTTTATACAAATTTAGGTCATTTTATGTGTATTTTGTATATCTATTTTCATACACATTCTTTTCATGATTTTTTGTTTATTTATTTTGATACGAATTTACATTATTTAATGTGTATTTTCTATATATATTTTCATACTTATTTACATCATTTCATGTGTAGTTTGTATATATATATTTCCATAGAAATCTACGTTATTTTATGTGTATTCGTATATATATTTTAAAACAAATTTACATTATTTTATGTTTGTTTTGCATATTCTTTCAATACAAATTTACCTTATTGTATGTGCATTTTGTATATTAATTTTAATACAAATTTGATTATTCTATGTGTATTTTTGTATATGTATTTTTATGAAAATATGCTTTATTTTATTGGTATTTTGCATCTTTATTTTCATACAAATTTACATTATTTTATTGATATTTTGTGTATTTATTTTGATACGATTTTATATTTTTCCATGTGTATTTTGTATATATATTAAAAAAAATCTACGTTATTTTATGTGTATTTGTTTTCATTTCATACAAATTTACATTATTTTATATGTATTTTGTACATGTATTTAAATACAAATTTAACTAGCTATATGTGTGTATTGTGTATCTATTTTCATGCAAATTGAAACTATTTTTGTGTATTTTTGTATATATCTTTTACAAGTTTTCGTTATTACATGTGTATTATGTATATTTATTTTCCTTCAAATATACGTTCTTTAATCTAAATTTTGTTAATTTATTTTGATACGAGTTTACATTATTTTAGGTGTATTTGGTATATATATTTTTATACTTATTTACATCATTTATATTTTGCATGTATATTTTCATCGAAATTTACTCTATTTTATATGTAATCGTATATATATTTTGATACAAGTTTTTATTAATGAGGTTTATTTTGCATATCAATTTCAGTACAGATTTACTTTATTGAATGTGCATTTTGTATATTTATTTGAATACAAATTTAATTATTTTGTGTATTTTTTTGTATGTATATTTTTATACAAATATACGTTATTATATGGGTATTTTGCATCTTTATTTTCATTCAGATTTACATTATTTTATTGATATTCTGTTTATTTATATTGAAATCATTTTACATTATTCTACGTGTATTTTGTATATATATTTTTATACGTATTTACATTAATTAATGTATATTTTGAATATATATTATATGCAAATTTACGTTACTTTATGCGTATTTGTTTATATATTTTCATACAATTTTACATTATTTAATGTGTATTTTGTATATGTATTTCAATTCAAATTTGCCTAATATTATTTATAGTTTGCATATGTATTTTCAAACAAATATAAATTATTTTTTATGTATTTTTGTATATATTTTTATACAAATTTTAGTTATTTTATTTGTATTTTGTATATATGTTTTCCTACAAATATACATTCTTTTATTGGGATTTTGTTTATTCATTTTGATACGAATTTACATTATTTTACGTGTATTTTGTATGTATATTTTTCTACGTATTTACAATATTTTATGTGTATTTTGTAAATATATTTCCATAAAAATTTACGTTATTTTATTTTCTGTGTTCATATATATTTTGATACAAATTTATATCATTTTATGTGTATTTAGCATATCTATTTCAATAAAAAAATTCCTTATTGTATGTGTATTTTGTATATTTATTCTAATGCAAAATTTATTATTTTATGAGTATTTTTGCAAATATATATTTTTTTAAATATGAGTAATTTAATGGATATTTTGCATCTTTATTTTCATAAATTTTTACATTACTTTATTGATATTCTGTACATTTATATTGATATAATTTTACATTATTCTAGGTGTTTTTTGTATATATATATATATATATATATATATATATATATATATATATATATATATATATATATATATATATATATATATATATATATATATATATATATATATATTTATATATATATATATATATATATATATATATATATATATATATATATATATATATATATATATATATATATATATATATATATATATATATATATATATATATATATATATATTTATTTATGCAAATTTACGTTATTTTATGTTTGTTTGTTTACATATTTTGATAGAAATTTACAATATTTTATTGGTATTTTGTATATATGTATATTTCAAAACAAATTTAGCTAATTTTATGTGTATTTTGTATATCTATTTTCATACAAACTTAAATTATTTCTGTGTTTTTTTGTATAGATTTTAATACAAATTTGAGTTATGTTATGTGTATTTTGTAAATTAAATTTCACGCAAATGTATATTATTTTATTGGTATTTTGTTGATTTATTTTGATACGAATTTACATTGTTTTATGTGTAATTAGTATATATACTTTTATACGTATTTAAATTATTTAATCTGTATTTTGTATATATATTTTTATACAAATTTATGTTATTTTACGTATATTGGTATATATATTTTGATACAAATCTACATTATTTTATGTGTATTTTGTATATATATTTCATTACAAATTTGCCTTATTTTATGTGTATTTTTATATTTATTTTCATTCAAATTTAAATTATTTTATGTGTATATATTTATTTGTTTTTACGTTATTTTATGTGTATTTTCTTTATATATATTTTCATTCAAAATTCCATTATTTTATCGTTATTTTGTTCATTATTTCGATTCGAATTTAGATTATTTCACGTGTATTTTCTATACATATTTTTATACGCATTTACATTATTTAATGTGTGTTTTGTATATATATATATATATATATATATATATATATATATATATATATATATATATATATATATATATATATATATATATATATATATATATATATATATATATTTTATTCAATTTTACTTAATTTTATGTGCAGTTGTGATGTTTTCAATACATATTAACTTTATTTTAGGTGTATTTTCTACTTATTTTACAACAAATTTGACTTATTTATGTGTATTTTGTTTATTTATTTTCATACAAATTAAAATTATTTTATGTGCATTTTTGTACATATATTTTTATAGAAATTTGCGTTATTTTTAGTGTATTTTGTATATATTTTTTCATAGAAATTTACATTTTTTGGGTGGGGGTATTTTGGTTACGTATTTTGATACGAATTTACATTATTATGTGTCTTTTTTTATATATAATGTATACGTATTTTCATTATTTAATATGTATTTTGTTTATATATTTTAAAGCAAATTTACGTTATTTTATGCGCTTCTGTTAAAATATTTTGATACAAATTTACATTATTTTATGTATTTTGTATATATATTTCAATACAAATTTAGTTTTTTTATGTATATTTTGTATATCTATTTTCATACAAATTTAGATTAATTTCGTGTATTTTTGTATATAGTTTTATACAAATTTACGTTATTTTATGTTTATTTTGTATATTTATTTTCATGCAAATTCACATTCTTCTATTGGTATTTTGTTTATTTATTTTGGTACGTGTTTACATTATTTTATGTGTATTTTGTATATATATTTTTATACGTATTCACATCATTTTATGTGTATTTTTTATTCGTATTTTTATAGAAATTTACGTTTTTTTTATGTGTATTCGTATATAAATTTTGAAACAAATTTACATTGTTTTATGTGTGTTTTGAATATCTATTTCAATATAAATTTATCATATTGTATGTGCATTTTGTATATTTATTTTAATACAAATTTAATTATTTGATGTGTATTTTTTTATATATATATTTTTATAATTTTTTTTTTTAATGGGTATTTTGCATCTTTATTTTCGTACAAATTTACATTATTTGATTGATATTTTGTGTATTTATTTTGATACGATTTTACATTGTTCAATGAGTATTTTGTATATATTTTATTTTACATATTTATATATATATATATATATATATATATATATATATATATATATATATATATATATATATATATATATATATATATATATATATATATATATATATATATATATATATATATATATATATATCTCTCTCTCTCTCTATATATATATATATATATATATATATATATATATATATATATTATGCAAACATACGTTACTTTATGTCTATTTGTTTATATATTTTCATACAAATTTACATTATTTGATGTGTATTTTGCATATCTATTTCAATACAAATTTACCTTATTGTATTTGCATTTTGTATATTTATTTTAAAACATTTTATTATTTTATGTGTATTTTTTGTATATATATTTTTATACAAATATGCGTTATTTTATGGGTATTTTGCATCTTTATTTTCATAGAAATTTACATTATTTTATTGATATTCTGTTCATTTATTTTGATACGATTTTACATTATTCTATGTGTATTTTGTATATATTTTTTATACATTTTTCCTTAGTTTAATGTTTTTTTTGTATATATATTTTTTTTTTCAAATTTACGTTACCTTACGTTACGTTACGTTACGTGTATTTGTTGATATATGTTGACTCAAATTTACAATATCTTATGGGAATTTTGTATATATATTTCAAAAGAAATTTACATAGTTATATATGTATTTTGCATATCTATTTTAATACAAATTCAAAGTATTTCTGGGTATTTTTGTATATATTTTATTACAAATTTTACTTATGTTATGTGTATTTTGTAAATTTATTTTCAGTCAAATATACATTATTTTATTGGTATTTTGTTGATTTATTTTGATACGAATTTACATTACTTTATATGTACTTTGTATATATATTTTTATACATTATTTAATGTTTATTTTGAATATTTATTTTTATACTAATTCATGTTGTTTTATGTGTATTTGTATATATATTTTCATACAAATTTGTATAATTTTATGTGTATTTTGTACATATATTTCATTACAACTTTACGTAATTTTATGATTATTTTGTATATTTATTTAATTCAATTTTAAATTATTTCATGTGTATATTTGTATTCGTATTTAGATTATTTTATATGTATTTTCTATATATATTTTCATCCAAAATTCCATTATTTTATTGGTATTTTGTTAATTTAATTCGATACGAATTTAGATTATTTCATACGTATTTTGTATACATATTTTTATACGCATTTACATTATTTAATGTGTGTTTTGTATATATATTTTTATGGAAATTTACTTTAGTTTATGTGCATTTTTGTACATATATTTTTATTGAAATTTAGGTTATACGATTTTACATTATTCTATGTGTATTTTGTATATATATATTTTATACAAATGTACATTACTTTATGTGAGTTTGTTTTCATTTCATACAAATTTACTTTATTTTATGTGTATTTTGTACAAGTATTTAAATACAAATTTAACTAATTATATGTGTATTTTGTATATCTATTTTCATACAAATTGAAATTACTTTTGTGTATTTTTGTATATATTTTTATAAGAATTTTCGTTACTTTATGTGTATTTTTTATATTTATTTTCCTACAAAAATACGTTCTTTTATCGGAATTTTGTTTATTTATTTTGATACGAATTTACATTATTTGAGGTATATTTGGTGTATATATTTTTATATTTATTTACATCATTTTATATGTATTTTGTATGTATATTTTCATAGAAATTTACTCTATTTTATGAGTTTCGTATATATATTTTGATACAAATTTACATTATTGATGTGTATTTTGCATATCTATTTCAATACAAATTTACTTTTTTGTATGTTCATTTTGTATATTTATTTTAATACAAATTTGATTATCTTATATGTATTTTTGTATATATATTTTTATAGAAATATGCATTATTATAAGGGTATTTTGCATATTTATTTTCATACAAATTTACATTATATTATTGATATTCTGTTTATTTGTTTTGATACAATTTTACATATATATATATATATATATATATATATATATATATATATATATATATATATATATATATATATATATATATATATATATATATATATATATATATATATATATATATATATATATATATATATATATATATATATATATATATATATATATATATATATATATATATATATATATATATATATATATATATATATATATATATATTTTTTTATACATATTTAAAATATTTAATGTATATTTTATATATCTATTTCATCCAAATTTACGGTATTTTATGAGTATTTGTTTACATATTTTCATACAAATTTACATTATTTTATATGTGTTTTATATATGTATTTCAATACAAATTTGCTTAGCTTTATGTGTATTTTGCATATCTGTTTTCAAACAAATTTAAATTATTTTTGTGTATTTTTGTATATATTTTTATACAAATTTTAGTTATCTTATTTTTATTTTGTATATATATTTTCCTACAAATATACATTCTTTTATTGGAATTTTGTTTATTTATTTTGATACGAATTTACATTATTTTATGAGTATTTTGTATATATATTTTTCTACGTATCTACATTTTTTATGTGTATTTTGTATATATATTTTCCTAAAAATTTACTTTATTTTATTGTGTGTATTCGCATACATTTTGATACAAATTTTAAACAAATTAATGTTATTTTATATATATTTATATATATATTTTCATACAAATTTACAGTATTTTTACATATATTTCATTACAAATTTACCTTATTTTATGTCTATTTTGTATATTTATTTCATTCAATTTTAAATTATTTTATATGTATATTTGTATTTGTATATAGGTTATTTTATGTGTATTTTCTATATATATTTTCATCCAAAATTACATTATTTTGGGGGGGTATTTTGTTAATTTAATTCGATACGAATTTAGTTTATTTCATAGTTATTTTGTATACATATTTTCATACGCATTTATATTTTTTAATGTGTGTTTTGTATATATATTTTTATACAAATTTACTTTATTTTATGTGCATTTTTATACATATATTTTTTATTGAAATTTACGTTATTTATTTGTATTTTGTATATGTTTTCTCATACAAATTTACATTATTTTATTGGTATTTTGTTTATTTATTTTTATACGAATTACATGATTATTTGTGTATATTGTACATATTTTTTTATACGTATTTACATTATTTAATGTGTATTTTGTTTATATGTTTTTATACAAATTTACGTTACTATATGTGTATTTGTATAAGTATTTTGATACAAACTTACATTATTTGATGTATTTTGTATATATATTTCAATTCAAAATTAGCTTATTTTATGTGTATTTTGTATATCTATTTTCATACAAATTTAATTACTTTTGTGTATTATTGTATATAGTTTTATATAAATTTACGTGATTTCATGTGTATTTTGTATATTTATATTTATACAAACACACATTCTTTTAATAGTATTTTGTTTATTTACTTTGATACGAGTTTACATTATTTTATGTGTATTTTGTATACGTTTTTTAATACGTATATATGTACCTATATATATTTTGAAACAAATTTACATTGTTTCATATGTATTTTGCATATCTATTTCAATACAAATTTACCTTATTGTATGTGCATTTTGTTTATTTATTTTAATACAATTTTAAATATTTTATTTGTTTTCGTATATATATTTTTTAAAAAAATGTATTATTTTATGGATATTTTGCATCATAATTTTCATAGAAATTTACATTATTTTATTAATATTTTGTGTATTTATTTTGATACGATTTTACATTATTTTATTATTTTATTTATACATATTTACATTTACATTACATTTACGTTATTTTAAGTGTATATGTTTATATATTTTCATTAAAGTTATATTATTTTATGTGTATTTTGTATATGTATTGCAATACAAATTTACCTAATTTTATGTGTATTTTGTATATTTATTTTAATACAAATTTAAGTTATTTTTGTGTATTTTTGTATATAATTTTATCCAAATTTAGGCAATTTTATGTTTATTTTGTATATCTATTTTCATACAAATACACATTCTTTTATTGACATTTTGTTTATTTATTTTGACACGATTTTACATTATTTAATGTGTATTTTGTATATATATTTTTTTACATACATCATTTCATGTGTATTTTGTATATATATTTCTATAGAAATCTACGTAATTTTATATGTATTCGTATATAGATTTTGAAACAAATTTATACATTTATGTGTATTTTGCATATTTTTTCAATACAAATTTATCTTATTGTATATGCATTTTGTATATTAATTTTAATACAAATTTAATTATTCTATGTGTATTTTTGTATATGTATTTTTATCAAAATATGTTTTATTTTATTGGTATTTTGCATCTTTATTTTCATACAAATTTACATTATTTTATTGATATTCTGCTCATTCATTTTGATACGATTTGACATTATTCTATGTGTATTTTGTATGTACTTTTCATACAAATTTACGTTATTTTATGTGTATTTGTTTATATATTTTGACACAAATTTACAATATTTTATGGGTAATATGTATATCTATTTCAAAAGTTTACCTAGTTTTATGTGTATTTTGTAAATCGATTTTCATACATATTCATATTATTTCTATATATTTTTGTATACATTTTAATACAAATTTTAATTATGTTATGTGTATTTTGTAAATTTATTTTCATTCAAAAATATATTATTTTATTGGTATTTTATTGATTTATTTTTATACAAATCTACATTATTTTATATGTACTATGTATATATATTTTTATACGCATTTACATTATTTAATATTTATTTTGAATACATTTTTTTTACAAATTCAAGGTATTTTATGTATATTTGTAGACATATTTTCATATAAATTTACATTATTTTATGTGTATTTTGTACATATATTTCATTACAAATTTATCTTATTTTATGTTTATTTTGTATATTTATTTCATTTAATATTAAATTGTTTTATGTATATAATTGTTTTTGTATTTAAGTTATTTTATATGTATTTTCTAAATATATTTTCATCCAAAAATTACTTTATTTTATTGGTATTTTGTTAATTTAACTCGATAAGAATTTTCATTATTTCATAGGTATTTTGTATACTTATTTACCAATTTACCTTATTTTATGTGTATTTTGAATACATTTTTTTATACGTATTTACTTAATTTTATGTGTATTTTGTATATATATTTTTATAGAAATCTACGTTATTTTCTGTATTCGTATATATATTTTGAAACAAATATACATTGTTTTATATGTATTTTGCATTTCTATTTAAATACATATTTACCTTAATGAATATGCATTTTGTATATTTATTTTAATACAAATTTAAATATTTTATATGTATTTTGGTATATATATATTTTATAAAAAATGCGTTATTTTATGGGTATTTTGCATCTTTATTTTCATACAAGTTTACATTGTTTTATTAGTATTGTGTGTATTTATTTTGATGCGACTTTACACTATTCTATTCTATTCTGTATATATTTTTTTCAGATATATTTGCATTATTTAATGTGTATTTTGTATATATACTTTATACAAATTGAAGTTATTTAAAGTGTATTTGTTTTTATATTTTCATTCGAATTTACATTATTTTATGTGTATTTTGTATATGTATTTCAATACAAATTTACCTAATTTTATGTGTATTTTGTATATTTATTTTCATACAAATTTAATTTTTTTTTGTTTATTTGTGTATGTATTTTTTATATATATTTAT
Source organism: Eriocheir sinensis (assembly GCF_024679095.1). Taxonomy (NCBI): domain Eukaryota; kingdom Metazoa; phylum Arthropoda; class Malacostraca; order Decapoda; family Varunidae; genus Eriocheir; species Eriocheir sinensis. Next base: position 201,316 of record NW_026111522.1, read on the forward strand.
AAAGAAACTTATGTTTTTTTATGTGTATTCGTATAAATATTTTGAAATAAATTTACATTGTGTGTTTTGCATATCTATTTCAATACAAATTCATCATATTGTATGTGCATTTTGTATATTTATTTTAATATAAATTTAATTATTTGATCTGTGTTTTTTTATACATATTTTTTTATAAAAATATGCTTTATTTATGGGTATTTTGCATCTTTATTTCATACAAATTTACATTATTTTATTGATATTCTGTGTATTTATTTTGATACGATTTTACATTATTCTATGTGTATTTTGTATGTATTTTATTTTACATATTTTCTTTATTTAATTTAATTTAATATATTTTATGCAAATTTATGTTACTTTATGTCAATGCGTTTACATATTTTCATACAAATTTACATTATTTCATGTGCATTTTGTATATGTATTTCATTACAAATTTACCAAATTTTATGTGTATTTTGTATATATATTTCCATACAAATTGAAATTATTTTTGTGTATTTTTGTATATATTTTTATTCAAATTCTAGTTATTTTATATATTATTTTGTATATTTATTTTCCTACATATATACATTCTTTCATTGAAATTTAGTTTAGTGAATTTGAGACGAATTTACCTTATTTTAGGTGCATTTTGTATATATATTTTCATACGAGTTTACATTATTTTTAGTGTATTTTGAATACATTTTTTAATATGTATTTACTTCATTTTATGTGTATTTTGTATATATATTTTTATAGAAATCTACGTTATTTTATGTGTATTCGTATATATATTTTGAAACAAATTTCCATATTTTTATATGTATTTTGCATATCTATTTCAATACAAATTTACCTTATTGTATGTGCATTTTGTATATTTATTTTAATTCAAATTAAAATTCTTCATGTGTGTTTTGGTATATATATTTTTATAAAAAATGTGTTATTTTATGGGTATTTTGCATCTTGATTTTCATACAAATTTACATTATTTTATTAATATTCTGTGTATTTATTTTGATACGAATTTACATTATTCTATTTGTGTTTTGTATATTTCTTTTTATACATATTTACATTATATAATGTGTATATATATATATATATATATATATATATATATATATATATATATATATATATATATATATATATATATATATATATATATATATATATATATATATATATATATATATATATATATAGATTATACAAATTTACGTTATTTTAAGTGTATTTGTTTATATATTTTCATTCAGATTTACATTATTCTATGTGTATTTTGTATATGTATTTCAATACATATTTACCTGATTTTATGTGTATTTGGTATATTTCTTTTCATACAAATTTAAAATATTTTTGTTTATTTTTGTATATAGTTTTATACAAATTTAGGTTATTGTATGTACGCATTTACATTATTTAAAGTGTGTTTTGTATATATATTTTTATGCAAATTTACTTTATTTTATATGCATTTTTGTACATATATTTTTATAGAAATTTGCGGTATTTTATGTGTATTTGTATATGTTTTCTCATACAAATTTACATTATTTTATTGCTATATTGTTTATTTATTTTGATACGAATTACATGATTATATGTGTATTTTGTAAATATTTTTTATACGTATTTACATTTCTTAATGTGTATTTTGTTTATATATTTTTAAACAAATTTACTTTATTATATGTAAAATATTTCTATACAAATTTACATTATTTTATGTATTTTGTAGATACATTTCAATTCAAATTTAGCTTATTTTATCTGTATTTTGTATATCTATTTTCATTCAAATTTAATTACTTCTGTGTATTTTTGTATTTAGTTTTATACAAATTTACATTATTTTATGTGTACTTTGTATATGTATATTTATACAAAAACACATTTTTTTATTGCTATTTTGTTTATTTATTTTGATACGAATTAACTTTATTTTACGTGTATTTTGTATGTATTTTTAGAGAAATCTACGTTATTTTATGTGTATTCGGGTATATATTTTGAAGCAAATTTACATTGTTTTATATGTATTTTGCATATCTATTTCAATACAAATTTACCTTATTGTATGTGCATTTTGTATATTTATTTTAATACAAATTTTAATATTTTATGTGTATTTTGTTATATATATTTTTTTAAAAATTAGTTATTTTATGGGTATTTTGCATCTTTATTTTCTTACAAATTTGCATTATTTTATTAATATTCTGTGTATTTATTTTGATACTATTTTACATTATTCTATTTGTGTTATGTATATATTTTTTATACATATTTACATTATTTAATGTGTATTTTGTATATATATTTTATACAAATTTACGTTATTTTAAGTGTATTTGTTTATATATTTTCATTCAAATTTACATTTTCTGATGTGTATTTTGTATATGTATTTCAATACAAATTTACCTTATTTTATGTGTATTTTGTAAATTTATTTTCATACAAATTTGAATTATTTTTTGTGTATTTTTGTATAGAGTTTTATACAAATTTACAATCTTTTATGTGTATTTTGTATATATATTTTCATACAAATACACAATCTTTTATTGATATTTTGTTTATTTATTTTGACACGAATTTGCATTATTTTATGTGTTTTGTGTATATATATTTTTATACGTATTTACATCATTTCATGCGTATTTTGTATATATATTTCTATAGAAATCTACGTTATTTTATGTGTATTTGTTTATACATTTTCATACATACTTACATTATTTTATGTGTGTTTTTTATATGTATTTCAATACAAATTTGCCTAAGTTTATGTGTATTTTGGATATCTATTTTCAAACAAATTTAAACTATTTTTGTGTATTTTTGTATATATTTTTATACAAATTTTAGTTATTTTATTTTTATTTTGTTTATATATTTTACTACATATAAACATTCTTTTATTGGAATTTTGTTTATTTATTTTAAAACGAATTTACATTATTTTATAAGCATTTTGTATATATGTTTTTCTACATATTTACATTTTTTATGTGTATTTTGTATATATATTTTGATAAAAATTTACTTTATTTTATTGTGTGTATTCGTATATATTTTGATACAAATTTTATACAAATTTATGTTATTTTATGAGGATTTGTATATATATTTTCATACAAATTTACATTATTTAATGTGTATTTTGACTTATATATAATTTCAAATTTACCTTATTTTATGTTTATATTGTATATTTATTTCATTCAATTTTAAAATATTTAATGTGTATATTTGTATTTGTATTTAGGTTATTTTATGTTTATTTTCTATATATATTTTCATCCAAAATTACATTATTTTATTGGTATTTTGTTAATTTAATTCGATACGATTTTAGATTATTTCATAGGTATTTTGTATACATATTTTTATACGGATTTACATTATTTAATGTGTGTTTTGTATATATATTTTTATGCAAATTTACTTTATTTTATGTGCATTTTCGTACATATATTTTTCTTGAAATTTGCGTTATTTTATGTGTATTTTGTATATAATTTCTCATACAAATTTATATTATTTTATTAGTATTTTGTTCATTTATTTTGATACGAATTACATGATTATTTGTGTAATTTTTACATATTTTTTTACGTATTAACATTATTTAATGTGTATTTTGTTTATATATTTTTATACAAATTTACGTTATTATATGTGTATTTGAATAAATATTTTGATTCAAATTTACATTGTTTTATGTATTTTGTATATTTATTTCGATTCAAATTTATTTTATTTTATGGGTCTTTTGTATATCTATTTTCATACAAATTTAAATATTTTTGTTTATTTTTATATATAATTTTATACAATTTTACGTTATTTTATGTGTATTTTGTATATTCATATTTATACATATTCATATTCTTTTATTGGTACTTTGTTTATTTATTTTGATACGAGTTTACATTATTATATGTGTATTTTGTATACATTTTCTTATACGTATTTACTTCATTTAATGTGTATTTTGTATATATATTTGTGTAGAAATCTACGTTATTTTATGTGTATTCGTATATTTTTTTTTTTTTTTTTTTTTTTACGTTGTTGCCTATTGCGCCGGTAGGCATCTTCCCGGTGGGGCCTGATGGTTGGCCCAAGGCTTCTTCCAGGTGGTGCCTGATGGTCGGCCCAGCCCGTTCTGGCGCAGGCGAGTTTATATAGTGGCGCCATCTTGCATTGGCTCATGCTGCCCCCCGGAACTCGTTCTTGATTCGCTTGGACGGCTTCCTCTAGAGTCCGGGATGATGGGTGGTCTTCAGGACAGCATGTGGGTAGTTTTAAGCCACTCGGCGGTGACTGAAAAATCCGAGTGGTAGCGTGAGGATTCGAACCCGCGTCGTCCATCACGCGGCGAATGTGGGTCCAGTACACTATCACTTCGGCCACCGCCTACCCCAATAATATATATATTTTGAAGCAAATTTAAATTGTTTTATATGTATTTTGCATATCTATTTCAATACAAATTTACCTTATTGTATGTGCAATTTGTTCATTTATTTTAATATATATATATATATATATATATATATATATATATATATATATATATATATATATATATATATATATATATATATATATATATATATATATATATATATATATATATATATATATATATATATATATATATATATATATATATATATATATATATATATATATATATATATATATATATATATATATATATATATATATATATATATATATATATATATATATATACATATTTGCATTATTTAATGTGTATTTTGTATATATATTTTATACAAATTTACGCTATTCTAGTTGTATTTGTTTATATATTTTCATTCAAATTTAATTATTAATTTATGAGTATTTTGTAAATGTATTTCAATACAAATTTACCTAATTTTATATGTATATTGTATATTTATTTTCATACAAATTTAAATTATTTTTGTGTATTTTTGTATATAGTTTTATACAAATTTAGGTCATTTTATGTGTATTTTGTATATCTATTTTCATACACATTCTTTTCATGATTTTTTGTTTATTTATTTTGACACGAATTTACATTATTTAATGTGTATTTTCTATATACATTTTCATACGTATTTACATAGTTTCCTATGTAATATATATATATATATATATATATATATATATATATATATATATATATATATATATATATATATATATATATATATATATATATATATATAGAAATCTACGTTATTTTATGTGTATTCGTATATATATTTTGAAACAAATTTACATTATTTTATGTGTGTTTTGCATATTCTTTCAATACAAATTTACCTTATTGAATGTGCATTTTGTATATTAATTTTAAAACAAATTTGATTATTCTATGTGTATTTTTGTATATGTGTTTTGATGAAAATATGCTTTTTTTATTGGTATTTTGCATCTTTATTTTCATACAAATTTACATTATTTCATTGATATTCTGTGTATTTATTTTGATACGATTTTACATTGTTCTATGTGTATTTTGTATATATATATATATATATATATATATATATATATATATATATATATATATATATATATATATATATATATATATATATATATATATATATATATATATATTATAAAAATTTACGTTATTTTATGTGTATTTGTTTTCATTTCATACAAATTTACATTATTTTATGTGTATTTTGTACATGTATTTAAATACAAATTTAACTAGTTATATGTGTGTATTGTGTATCTATTTTCATGCAAATTGAAACTATTTTTGTGTATTTTTGTATATATTTTATACGAGTTTTCGTTATTTCATGTGTATTTTGTATATTTATTTTCCTACAAATATACGTTCTTTTATCTGAATTTTGTTAATTTATTTTGATACGAGTTTACATTATTGTAGGTGTATTTGGTATATTTATTTTTATACTTATTTACATCATTTATATATATTTTGCATGTATATTTTCATAGAAATTTACTCTATTTTGTAAGTATTCGTATATATATTTTGATACAAGTTTTTATAATTGAGGTGTATTTTGCATATCTATTTCAGTACAAATTTACTTTATTGAATGTGCATTTTGTATATTTATTTCAATACAAATTTAATTATTTTATGTTTTTTTTTTGTATGTATATTTTTATACAAATATGCGTTATTATATGGGTATTTTGCATCTTTATTTTCATTCAGATTTACATTATTTTATTGATATTCTGTTTATTTATATTGAAATGATTTACATTATTCTACGTGTATTTTGTATATATATTTTTATACATATTTACATTAATTAATATATATTTTGAATATATATTATATGCAAATTTACGTTACTTTATTCGTATTTGTTTATATATTTTCATACAATTTTACATTATTTAAAGTGTATTTTGTATATGTATTTCAGTTCAAATTTGCCTAATTTTATTTATAGTTTGCATATGTATTTTCAAACAAATTTAAATTATTTTTTTATGTATTTTTGTATATATTTTTATACAAATTTTAGTTATTTTATTTGTATTTTGTATATATATTTTCCTACAAATATACATTCTTTTATTGGGATTTTGTTTATTCAATTTGATACGAATTTACATTATTTTACGTGTATTTTGTATGTATATTTTTCTACGTATTTACAATATTTTATGTGTATTTTGTATGGGTATTTTGCATCTTTATTTTCATACAAATTTACATTATTTTATTGATATTCTGTTTATTTATTTTGATCCGATTTAATATTTTTCTATGTGTATTTTGTATGTAAAATTTACGTTATTTTATTAATATTCTGTGAATTTATTTTGATACTATTTTACATAATTCTATTTGTATTTTGTATATATTTTTAATACATATTTACATTATTTAATGTATATTCTCTCTCTCTCTCTCTCTCTCTCTCTCTCTCTCTCTCTCTCTCTCTCTCTCTCTCTCTCTATATTCTCTCTCTCTCTCTCTCTCTCTCTCTCTCTCTCTCTCTCTCTCTCTCTCTCTCTCTCTCTCTCTCTCTCTCTCTCTCTCTCTCTCTCTCTCTCTCTATATATATATATATATATATATATATATATATATATTATACAAATACGTTATTTTAAGTGTATTTTGTATATGTATATTAATACAAATTTACCTAATTTTATGTGTATTTTGTATATTTATTTTCATACAAATTTAAATTATTTTTGTTTATTTTTGTATATAGTTTTATACAAATTTACGTTATTTTTTGTGTATTTTGTATATGTATTTTCATACAAATACACATTCTTTTATTGATATTTTGTTTATTTATTTTGACACGAATTTAATGTGTATTTTGTATTTATATTTCTATAGAAATCTACGTTATTTTATGTGTATTCGTACATAGATATAAAAATAAATTTACATTGTTTTATGTGTATTTTGTATATTTTCTCAATACAAATTTACCTTATTGTATGTGCATTTTGTATAGTAATTTTAATTCAAATTTAATTCTTCTATGTGTATTTTTGTATATGAATTTTTTTAAAATATGCTTTATTTTATGGGTATTTTGCATCTTTATTTTCATACAAATTTACGTTATTTCATTGATATTCTGTGTATTTATTTTGATACGATTTTAAACTATTCTATGTGTATTTTGTATATATATTTTATACAAATGTACGTTATTTCATGTGTATTTGTTTTCATTTCATACAATTTTACATTATTTTATGTTTATTTTGTACATGTATTTAAATACAAATTTAACTAATTATAAGTGTATTTTGTATATCTATTTTTATACAAATTGAAATTATTTTTGTGTATTTTTGTAAATATTTTTCTACAAATTTTCGTTATTTTATTTATATTTTGAGTATTTATTTTCCTACATATATACATTCTTTTATCGGAATTTTGTTCATTTATTTTGATACGAATTTACATTATTTTACGTGTATTTGGTTTATATATTTTTATACTTATTTACATCATTTATATGTATTTTGTATGTATATTTTCATAGAAATTTACTCTATTTTATATGTATTCGTATATATATTTTGATACAAATTTACATTATTGATGTGTATTTTGCATATCTATTTATTTTATTGAATGTGCATTTTGTATATTTATTTTAATGTAAATTAAATTATTTTGTGTTTTTTTGTATGTATATTTTTATACAAATATGCGTTATTATATGGGTATTTTGCATCTTTATTTTCATACAAATTTACATTATTTTATTGATATTCTGTTTATTTATTTTGAAACGATTTTACATTATTCTATTCGTATTTTGTATATATATTTTTATACATATTTACATTATTTAATGTATATTTTATATATATATTTTATGCAAATTTACGTTATTTTATGCGTATTTGTTTATATATTTTCAGACAATTGTACATTATTTGAAGTTTTTTTTATGTATTTCAATTCAAATTTGCCTAATTTTATGTATAGTTTGCATATTTATTTTCAAACAAATTTAAACTATTTTTGTGTACATTATTTTATGTGTATTTTGTATATGTTTTTCAATACAGATTTACCTAATTTTATGTGTATTTTGTATATTTATTTTCATACAAATTTAAATTATTTTTGTGTATTTTTTATATTTTTTTTACAAATTTAAGTTATTTTATGTGTATTTTGTATATCTATTTTTATACAAATACACATTCTTTTATTGATATTTTGTTTATTTATTTTGACGCGAATTTACATTATTTAAAGTGTATTTTGTATATATATTCTTATACGTATTTACATCATTTCATGTGTATTTTGTATATATATTTCTATAGAAATGTACGTTATTTTATGTGTATTCGTATATAGATTTTGAAACAAATTTACACTTTTATTTGTATTTTGCATATTTTTTCAATACAAATTTACCTTATTGTATGTGCATTTTTAATTTTAATTTAATTCGATAAGAACTTAGATTATTTCAAATGTATTTTGTATACATATTTTTATACGCATTTACATTATTTAATGTGTGTTTTGTATATATATTTTCAGGCAAATTTACTTTATTTTATGTGCATTTTTGTAAATATATTTTTTTTAGAATTTTCCGTTCTTTTATGTGTATTTTGTATATGTTTTCTCATACCAATTTACATTATTTAATTGTTTTTTTGTTTATTTATTTTAATACGAATTACATTATTATTTGTGTATTTTGTACATATCTTTTATACGTATTTACATTATTTAATGTGTGTTTTGTTTATATATTTTTATACAAATCTACTTTATTATATGTGTATTTGTATAAATATTTGATACAAATTTACATTATTTTATGAATTTTGTATATATATTTCAATTCAAATTTACCTTATTTTATGTGTATTTTGTATATCTATTTTCATACAAATTTAATTACTTTTGTATATTTTTGTGTATAGTTTTATACAAATTATTCTTATCCTATTTTGTGTGTATTTTGTATATTTATATTTATACAAATACACATTCTTTTATTGGTATTTTGTTTATTTATTTTAAATCGAATTTACATTATTTTATGTGTATTCTTATATATATTTTGAAACAAATTTACATTGTTTTATATGTATTTTTGCATATCTCTTTCAACTCAAATTTATCTTATTGTATGTGCATTTTGTATATTTATTTCAATACAAATTTAAATATTTTATGTGTGTTCTGGTATATATATTTTTATAAAAAATGTGCTATTTTATGGGAATTTAGCATCTTTATTTTCATACAAATTTACATTATTTTATTAATATTCTGTGTATTAATTTTGATACGATTTTACATTATTCTATTTGTTTTTTGTATATATATTTTTTACATATTTACATTATTTAATGTGTATCTTGCATATATATTTTATACAAATTTACGTTATTTTAAGTGAATTTGTTTATATATTTTCATTCAAATTTACATTATTTTAAGTGTATTTTGTATATTTATTTTCATACAAATTTAAACTATTTTTGTGTATTTTTGTATATATAGTTTTATACAAATTTATGTTCTTTTAGGTGTATTTTGTATATTTTTATTTATACAAATACTCTTTCTTTTATTGATATTTTGTTTATTTATTTTGACGCGAATTTACATTATTTAATGTGTATTTTGTATATATATTTTCATACGTATTTACATCATTTCATGTGTATTTTGTATATATATTTCTATAGAAATCTACGTTATTTTATGTTTATTCGTATATATATTTTGAAGCAAATTTATACTTTTATTTGTATTTTGCATATTTTTTCAATACAAATTTACCTTATTGTATGTGCATTTTGAATGTTAATTTTAATACAAATTTAATTATTCTATATGTATTTTTGTATATGTATTTTTAAAAAAATATGCTTTATTTTATGAGTATTTTGCATCTTTATTTTCATACAAATTAACATTATTTTATTGATATTCTGTGTATTTATTTTGATACGATTTTACATTATTCTACGTGTATTTTGTATATATATTTTATACAAATGTACGTTACTTTATGAGTATATGTTTTCATTTCATACAAATTTACCTTATTTTATGTGTATTTTGTACATATATTTAAATACAAATTTAACTAATTATATGTGTATTTTGTATATCTATTTTTATACAAATTGAAATTATTTTTGTGTATTTTTGTATATATTTTTTTTGTAAATTTTCGTTTTTTTATGAGTATTTTGTATATTAATTTTCCTACAAATATACATTCTTTTATCGGAATTTTTTTTATTTAATTGATACGAATTTACATTATTCGAGGTATATTTGGTATATATATTTTTATACTTATTTACATCATTTTATATGTATTTTGTATGTATATTTTCATAGAAATTTACCCTATTTTATGAGTATTCGTATATATATATATATATATATATATATATATATATATATATATATATATATATATATATATATATATATATATATATATATATATATATATATATTGATACAAATTTACATTATTGATGTGTTTCTTGCATATCTATTTCAATACAAATTTACTTTTTTGTAAGTGCATTTTGTATATTTATTTTAATACAAATTTTATTATTGTTTATGTATTTTTGTATATATGTTTTTATAGAAATTTACGTTTTTATATGTGTATTTGTTTATATATTTCCATACAAATTTACATTATTTTATGTGGGTTTTGTATATGTATTTCAATTCAAATTTCCCTAATTTTAAGTGTATTTTGCATATCTATTTTCAAACAAATTTACCTTATTGTATGTGCATTTTGTTTATTTATTTTAATACAAATTCAAATATTTTATGTGTGTTTTGGTATATATATTTTTAAAAAAAAAATGCGTTATTTTATGGGTATTTTGCATCTTAATTTTCATACAAATTTACATTATTCTATTTATATTATGTATATTTATTTTGATACGATTTTACATTATTCCATTTGTGTTTTGTATATATTTTTTTTTATACATATTTACATTATTTAATGTGTATTTTGTATATATATTTTATACAAATTTACGCTATTTTAAGTGTATTTGTTTAAATATTTTCATTCAAATTTACATTATTTTATGTGTATTTTGTATACAAAATATCAATTAAAGAATGTGTATTTGTATGAAAATAGATATACAAAATACACATCAAATAACCTAGATTTTTATAAAACTATATACAAATATACACAAAAAATAATTTAAATTTGTATGAAAATATATTAACAAATACACCTAAAATAACGTAATTTTATATTAAATATATATTCAAAATAAACACTAAATAATGTAAATATGTATAAAAAAAATATATATAAAACACAAATAGAATAATGTAAAATCGTATCAAAATAAATACACAGAATATTAATAAAATAATGTAAATTTGTATGAAAATTAAGATGCAAAATACCCATAAAATAGCGCATTTTTTATAAAAATATATATACCAAAACACATATAAAATATATATACAAAATGCACATACAATAAGGTAAATTTGAATTGAAATAGATATGCAAAATACATATAAAACAATGTAAATTTGTTTCAAAATATATATACGAGTACACATAAAATAGTGTAGATTTCTATAAAAATATATATACAAAATACACATAAAATGAAGTAAATACGTGTAAAAAATGTATAAAAAATACAAATAAAATAATATAAACTCGTATCAAAATAAATAAACAAAATTCTAATAAAAGAATGTGTATTTGTATAAATATTAATATACAAAATACACAAAATAACGTAAATTTATATAAAACTATATACAAAAATACACAAAAGTAATTAAATTTGTATGGAAGATATACAATATACACATAAAATAAGCTAAATTTTAATTGATATATATAATACAAAATACATAAAATAATGTAAATTTCTATCAAAATATTTATACAAATACACATATAATATCGTAAATTTCTATAAAAATATATAAACAAAATACTCATTAAATAATGTAAATACGTATAAAAAATATATATATATATATATATATATATATATATATATATATATATATATATAAATATATATATATATATATATATATATATATATATATATATATATATATATATATATATATATATATATATATATATATATATATATATATATATATATATATATATATATATATATATATATATATATACATTATATAATGTAAATGAGTATAAAAATATGTATACAAAATACCTATGAAATAATCTCAATTCGTATCGAATTAAATTAACAAAATACCAATAAAATAATGGAATTTTGGATGAAAATATATATAGAAAATACACATAAAATTACCTAAATACAAATACAAATATACACATAAAATAATTTAAAATTGAATGAAATAAATATACAAAATAAACATAAAATAAGGTAAATTTGTAATGAAATATATGTACAAAATACACATCAAATAATATAAATTTGTATGAAAATGTATATACAAATACACATAAAATGACATGAATTAGTATAAAAATATATATTCAAAATAAACATTAAATAATGTGTAAAAATATATATACAAAGTAAATATATAATAATATAAATTCGTATCAAAATAAATCAACAAAATACCAATAAAATATATATTTGAATGAAAATAAATTTAAAAAATACACATAACAAGTAAAATTTGTATTAAAATATATATAAAAATACCCAGAAACAATTTGAATTTGTATGAAAATAGATATACAAAATACACATACAACTAGGTAAATTTCTTTTGAAATATATATACAAAATACATATAAAACCATGTAAATTTTTTCAAAATATATATACGAATACACGTAATGTAAGTTTACGTAAATTTGTATAAAATATATATACAAAATACACATTAAATTAAGGAAAAATGTATAAAAAAATATATACAAAATACACATAGAATAATGTAAAATCGTACCAAATAAATGAACAGAATATCAATAAGATAATGTACATTTCTATGAAAATAAAGATGTAAAATACCCATAAAATAACGCATAATTGTATAAAAAAATATATAATAAAATACACATAAAATAATTAAATTTGTATTAAAATAAATATACAAAATACATGTGTATTTTGTATATTTATTTTCATACAAATTGAAATTATTTTTGTTTATTTTATATATTTTCACACAAATTTTCGTTATTTAATATTTTGTATATTTATTTTCTACAAATATACGTTCTTTATCTGAATTTTGTTTATTGAATTTGAACGAATTTACCTTATTTTGTATATCTATTTTCATACAAATTAAAATACTTATGTGTATTTTGTATAGTTTTATATAAATTTACGTTATTTTATGTGTATTTTATATTTATATTTATACAAATACACATTCTTTATTGGTATATTTTGTATATTTATTTTGATACGAATTTACATTATTTTATGTGTATTTTGTATTCATTTTTTTATACGTATTTACCTCATTTTATGTGTATTTTGTATATATATTTTTATAGAAATCTACGTTATTTTATGTGTATTCGTATATATATTTTGAAACAAATTTACATTGTTTATATGTATTTTGCATATCTATTTCAATACAAATTTACCTTATTGTATGTTTTTTCTATATTTATTTTAATACAAATTTAATTTTTGATGTGTATTTTGGTATATATATTTTTATAAATAAAAAAAATGCGTTATTTTATGGGTATTTTTTTTAATATTTTGATACAAATCTACATTATTTTATGTATTTTGTATATACATTTCAATTCAAATTTAGCTTATTTTATCTGTATTTTGTATATCTATTTTCATACGAATTTAATTACTTCTGTGTATTTTTGTATATAGTTTTATACAAATTTACGTTATTTTATGTGTATTTTGTATATTTATATTTATACAAATACACATTCTTTTATTGGTATTTTGTTTATTTATTTTGATACCAATTTACATTATTTTATGTGTTTTTTGTATACATTTTTTTATACGTATTTACTTCATTTTATGTGTATTTTGTATATTTATTTTCATAGAAATCTACGTTATTTTATGTGTATTCGTATATATATTTTGAAAAAAATTTACATGGTTTTATATATATTTTGCATATCTATTTCAATACAAATTTACCTTATTGTATGTGCATTTTGTATATTTATTTTAATACAAATTCAAATATTTTATGTGTGTCTTGGTATAAATATTTTTATAAAAAATTCGTTATTTTACGGGTATTTAGCATATTAATTTTCATACAAATTTACATTATTTTATTAATATTCTGTGTATTTATTTTGATACGATTTTATATTATTCTATTTGTGTTTTGTATATATTTTTTTATACATATTTACATTATTTAATGTGTATTTTTTAAATATATTTTATACAAATTTACGTTATTTTATGCGCATCTGTTAAAATATTTTGATACAAATTTACATTTACATTTACATTGTTTATTTTTTTATATATTTTCATACAAATTTTCGTTATCTTATGTGTATTTTGTATATTTTTTTTTCTACAAATATACGTTCTTTTATCTGAATTTTGTTTATTGAATTTGAAACGAATTTACCTTATTTTGTATATCTATTTTCATACAAATTAAAATACTTCTGTATATATAGTTTTATATAAATTTACGTTATTTTATGTGTATTTTGTATATTTATATTTATAAAAATACACATTCTTTTATTGGTATTTTGTATATATATTTTGATACGAATTTACATTATTTTGTGTATTTTGTATACATTTTTTTATACGTATTTACTTCATTTTATGTGTATTTTGTATATATATTTTTATAGAAATCTACGTTATTTTATGTGTATTCGTATATATATTTTGAAACAAATTTACATTGTTTTATATGTATTTTGCATATATATTTCAATACAAATTTACCTTATTGTATGTGTTTTTTATATATTTACTTTAATACAAATTTAATTTTTTTATGTGTATTTTGGTATATATATTTAAAAAAAAAAGCGTTATTTTATGGGTATTTTGCCTCTTTATTTTCATACATATTTACATTATTTTATTAATATTCTGTGTATTTATATTGATACGATTTTACATTATTCTATTTGTGTTTTGTATATAATTTTTTATACAAATTTACGTTATTTTAAGTGTATTTGTTTATGTCTTTTCATTCAAATTTACATTATTTTATGTGTATTTTGTATATGTATTTCAATACAAATTTACCTAATTTTATGTGTATTTTGTATATTTATTTTCATTCAAATTTAAAATATTTTTGTGTATTTTTGCATATAGTTTGATACAAATTTAGGTTATTTTATGTGTATTTTGTATATCTATTTTCATTCAAATACACATTCTTTTATTGATATTTCGTTTATTTATTTTGACGCGAATTTACAGTATTTAATGTTTATTTTGTATAATTTTTATACGTATTTACATAATTTCATGTGTATTTTGTATATATATTCCTATAGAAATCAACGTTATTTTATGTGTATTCGTATATATATTTTGAAACAAATTTACACTGTTTTATGTGTATTTTTCAATACAAATTTACCTTATTGTATGTGCATTTTGTATATTAATTTTAATACAAATTTAATTATTCTATGTGTATTTTTGTATATGTATTTTTTTAAAAATATGCTTTATTTTATGGGTATTTTGCATCTTTATTTTCATACAAATTTAAATTATTTTATTGATATTCTGTGTACTTATTTTGATACGATTTTACATTATTCTATGTATAACAAAAATAAATACAGAATACACAAAAATAGATATGCAAAATACATATAAACAATGTAAATTTGTTTCAAAATATATATACGAATACACATGAAATAAGGTAGATTTCTATAAAAATATATATACAAAATACACATAAAATTAAGTATCATACAAATACACATTCTTTTCATGATATTTTGTTTATTTATTTTGACACGAATTTCTATTATTTGATATATATTTTTATACGTATTTACATAATTTCATATGTATTTTGTATATATATTTCTATAGAAATCTACTTTATTTTATGTGTATTCGTATATATATTTTGAAACAAATTTACATTGTTTTATATGTATTTTTGAATATCTCTTTCAATACAAATTTACCTTACTGTATATGCATTTTGTATATTTATTTCAATACAAATTTAAATATTTTATGTGTATTTTGGTATATATATTTTTATAAAAAATGCGATAATTTCTGGGAATTTTGCATCTTTATTTTCATACAAATTTACATTATTTTATTGATATTCTGTGTATTTATTTTGATACGATTTTACAGTATTCTATTTGTTTTTTGTATATATTTTTTTATACACATTTACATTATTTAATGTGTATCTTGCATATATATTTTATACAAATTTACGTTATTTTAAGTGTATTTGTTTAAATATTTTCATTCAAATTTACATTATTTGATGTGAATTTTGTATATGTATTTCAATACAAATTTACCTAATTTTATGATTATTTTGTATATTTCTTTTCAAACAAATTAAAATTATTTTTGTGTATTTTTGTATATAGTTTTATACAAATTTAGGTTATTTTATGTACGCATTTACATTATTTAGTGTGTGTTTTGTATATATATTTTTTATGCAAATTTACCTTATTTTATGTGCATTTTTGTACATATATTTTTTATAGAAATTTGCTTTATTTGTATATGTTTTCTCATACAAATTTACATTATTTTATTGCTATTTTGGTTATTTATTTTGATACGAATTACATAATTATATGTGTATTTTGAAGATATTTTTTATACGTATTTACATTACTTAATGTGTATTTTGTTTATATATTTTTAAACAAATCTACGTTATTATATGTATTTGTGTAAATATTTTGATACAGATTTACATTATTTTATGTATTTTGTATGTACATTTCAATTCCAAGTTAGCTTATTTTAGCTGTATTTTGTATATATATTTTCATACAAATTTAATTACTTCTTTGTATTTTTCTATATAGTTTTATACAAATTTACGATATTTTATGTGTATTTTGTATATTTATATTTATACAAATACACCTTCGATTACTGGTACATTGTTTTTTATTTTTGATACGATATTTATGTGTATTTTGTATTCATTTTTTAATACGTATTTACTTCATTTTATGTGTATTTTGTATATATTTTTATAGAAATCTTCGTTATCTTATGTGTATTCGTATATATATATTTTGAAACAAATTTACATTGTTTTATATGTATTTTGCATATCTATTTCAATACAAATTTACCTTATAGTATGTGTATTTTTTATATTTATTTTAATACAAATTTTAATATTTTATGTGTATTTTGGTATATATATTTTTTAAAAAATGCGTTATTTCATGGCTATTTTGCATCTTTATTTTCATACAAATTTACATTTTTTTTTTAATATTCTGTGTATTTGTTTTTGATACGATTTTACATTATTCTATTTGTGTTTTGTATATATTTTTTTATACATATTTACATTATTTAATGTGTATTTTGTATATATATTTGATACAAATTTACGTTATTTTAAGTGTATATGTTTATATATTTTCATTCAAATTTCCATTATTTTATGTGTATTTTGTATATGTATTTCAAAACAAATTTACCTAATTTTATGTGTATTTTGTATATTTATTTTCATACAAATTTAAATTATTTTTGTGTATTTTTGTATATAGTTTAATACAAACAGGTTATTTTATGAGTATTTTGTATATCTATTTTCATACAAATACACATTCTTTTTTTTGATATTTTGTTTATTTCTTTTGATGAGAATTTAAATTATTTAATGTGTATTTTGTATATATATTTTTTTATACGTATTTACATCATTTCATGTGTATTTTGTATATATATTTCTATAGAAATCTATGTTACTTTATGTGTATTCGTATATAGATTTTTAAACAAATTTGCACTTTTATGTGCATTTTGTATATTTTTTCAATACATATTTACCTTATTGTACGTGCATTTTGTATATTAATTTTAATACAAATTTAATTATTCTATGTGTATTTTTGTATATGTATTTTTAAAAAAATATGTTTTATTTTATGGGTATTTTGCATCTTTATTTTCATACAAAATTACATTATTTTATTGATATTCTGTGTATTTATTTTGATACGATTTTACATTATTCTATGTATATTTTGTATATCTATTTTATACAAATGTACGTTATTTTACGTGAATTTTTTTTCATTTCATACAAATTTACATTATTTTATGTGTATTTTGTACATGTATTTAAATACAAATTTAACTAATTATATGTGTATTTTGTATATCTATTTTCATACAAATTGAAATTTATTTTTTTGTTGTTTTGTATATATTTTTATTCAAATTTTCGTAATTTTGTGTATTTTGTATATTTATTTTCCTACAAATATACGTTCTTTTATCGGAATTTTGTTTATTTATTTTGATACGAATTTTCATTTTTTTAGGTGTATTTGAAATATATATTTTTATACTTATATACATAATTTTATATGTATTTTGAATATATATTTTCATAGAAATTTACTCTATATGTTTATACAAAAAAACACAAAAATAATTTAAATTTGTATGAAAATAAATATACAAAATACACATAAAATTAGGTAAATTTGTATTTAAATACATATACAAAATACACTTAAAATAATGTAAATTTGAATGAAAATATATAAACAAATACACTTAAAATAACGTTAATTTGTATAAAATATATATAAAAAATACACATTAAACAATGAAAATATGTATAAAAAAATATATAAAAAACAAAAATACTATAATATATATATATATATATATATATATATATATATATATATATATATATATATATATATATATATATATATATATATATATATATATATATATATATATATATATATATATATATATATATATATATATATATATATATATATATATATATATATATATATATATACAAAATAAATACGTTAAAAAAATGTATACAAAATACTCATAAAATAATGTAAATTGTATCAAAATAAATAAACAAAATACAATAAAAGAATGTGTATTTGTATAAATATAAATATACAAAATACACTAAAATAACGTAAATTTATATAAAACTATATACAAAATACAGAAGTAATTAAATTTATATGAAAATATATACAAAATACACACAAAATAAGCTAAATTTGAATTGAAATATATATACAAAATATTTGAAATAAAGTAAATTTGTATCAAAATATTTATACAAATACACATATAATAACGTAAATTTGTATGAAAATATATAAACAAAATACACATTAAATAATTTAAATACGTATAAAAAAATATGTACAAAATACACATATAATCATGTAATTCGTATCAAAATAAATAAACAAAATACCAATAAAATATTATAAATTTGTATGAGTAAACGTGTATGTTGCCTATTTTTTCAATATAAATTTACCTTATTATATTCGCATTTTCTATATTAATTTTAATACAAATTTAATTATTCGATGTGTATTTTTGTATCTATTTTTATAAACATATCCTTTATTTTTTGGGTATTTTGCATCTTTATTTTCATACAAATTTACATTATTTTATTGATATTCTGCTCATTCATTTTGATACCAATTTACATTATTCTATGTGTATTTTGTATATATTTTTCATACAAATTTACGTTATTTTATGTGTATTTCTTTAGATATTTTGACACAAATTTACAATATTTTATGGGTATTTTGTATATACATTTCAAAAGAAATTTACATAGTTTTATGTGTATTTTGTATATCTATTTTCATACAAACTCAAATTATTTCTATGTATTTTGTATATTTTAATACAAATTTTAGTTATGATATGTGTATTTTGTAAATTTATTTTCATTCATATATATATTATTTTATTGGTGTTTTGTTGATTTATATTGATACGAATTTACATTATTTTATATGTACTTTGTATATATATATTTTATACGCTTTTACATTATTTAATATTTATTTTGAATATATATTTTTATACAAATTCATGGTATTTTATGTGTATTTGTATATATATTTTCATATAAATTTACATTATTTTATGTGTATTTTGTACATATGTTTTATTACAAATCTACCTTATTTTATGTTTCTTTTGTATGTGTTTTTTGTATATATATATTTATCCATATACACATTCTTTTATTGGTATTTTGTTTATTTATTTTAATTCGAATTTACATTATTTTATGTGTATTTTGTATACATTTTTTTTATACGTATTTACTTAATTTTATGTGCATTTTGTATATATATTTTTATAGAAATCTACGTTTTTTTATTTGTATTCGTATATATATTTTGAAACAAATTTACATTGTTTTATATGTATTTTTGCATATTTCTTTCAATACAAATTTATCTTGTATGTGCATTTTGTATATTTATTTCAATGCAAATTTAAATATTTTATGTGTATTTTGGTATATATATTTTTATAAGATTACGAAAATTTGAATAAAAATATATACAAAAAAACAAAAAAATAAATTTCAATTTGTATGAAAATAGATATACAAAATACACATATAATTAGTTAAATTTGTATTTAAATACATGAACAAAATACACATAAAATAATATAAATTTGTATGAAATGAAAACAAATTCACAAAATTCGCGTAAAAAAAATAAAAAAAATATCAATAAAAGAATGTGTATTTGTATGAAAATAGATATACAAATACACATAAAATAACAGAAATTTGTATCAAACTATATACAAAAATACACAAAAATATTTTAAATTTGTATGAAAATAAATATACAAAATACACATAAAATTAGGTAAATTTGTATTGAAATACATACACAAAATACATATAAAATAATGTAAATTTGAATGAAAATACATAAACAAATACACTTAAAATAACGTAAATTTGTATAAAAGATATGTACAAAACACAAATAGAATAATGTAAAATCGTATCAAAATAAATACACAGAATATTAATAAATTTGTATGAAAATAAAGAAGCAAAATACCCATAAAATAACGCATTTTTTTATTTATAAAAATATATATACCAAAATACACATCAAAAAATTAAATTTGTGTTAAAATAAATATACAAAAAACACATACAATAAGGTAAATTTGTATTGAAATAGATATACAAAATACATATAAAACAATGTAAATTTGTTTCAAAATATATATACGAATACACATAAAATAACGTAGATTTCTATAAAAATATATATACAAAATACACATAAAATGAAGTAAATACGTATAAAAAATGTATATAAAATACACAAAAGTAATTAAATTTGTATGAAAATAAATAAACAAAATACCAATAAAAGAATGTGTATTTGTATAAATATAAATATACAAAATACACATAAAATAACGTAAATTTATATAAAACTATATACAAAAATACACAGAAGTAATTAAATTTGTATAAAAATATATACACAATACACACAAAATAAGGTAAATTTGAGTTGAAATACATATACAAAATTCATGAAATAAAGTAAATTTGTATCAAAATGTTTATACAAATACACATATAATAACGTAAATTTGTATGAAAATATATAAACAAAATACACATTAAATAATTTAAATACGTATAAAAAAATATGTACTAAATACACATATAATCATATAATTCGTATCAAAATAAATAAACAAAATACAAATAAAATATTATAAATTTGTATGAGTAAACGTGTATGTTGGATATTTTTTCAACACAAATTTACCTTATTATATACGCATTTTGTATATTAATTTTAATACAAATTTAATTATTCGATGTGTATTTTTGTATCTGTATTTTTATAAACATATGGTTTATTTTTTGGGCATTTTGCATCTTTATTTTCATACAAATTTACATTATTTTATTGATATTCTGCTCATTCATTTTGATACGAATTGACATTATTCTATGTGTATTTTGTATATATTTTTCATACAAATTTACGTTATTTTATGTGTATTTGTTTATATATTTTGACACAAATTTCCAATATTTTATGGGTATTTTGTATATACATTTCAAAAGAAATTTATCTAGATTTATGTGTATTTTGTATATCTATTTTCATACAAACTCAAATTATTTCTATGTATTTTTGTATATATTTTAATACAAATTTTATTTATGTTATGTGTATTTTGTAAATTTATTTTCATTCAAATATATATTATTTTATTGGTGTTTTTTTATTTATATTGATACGAATTTACATTATTTTATATGTACTTTGTATATATATTTTTATACGCTTTTACATTATTTAATATTTATTTTGAATATATATTTTTATACAAATTCATGGTATTTTATGTGTATTTGTATATATATTTTCATATAAATTTACATTATTTTATGTGTATTTTGTACATATATTTTATTACAAATCTACCTTATTTTATGTTTATTTTGTATGTGTATTTTGAATATTTATATTTATCCAAATACACATTCTTTTATTGGTATTTTGTTTATTTATTTTAATTCGAATTTACATTATTTTATGTGTATTTTGTATACATTTTTTTTATACGTATTTACTTAATTTTATGTGTATTTTGTATATATATTTTTATAGAAATCTAAGTTTTTTTATTTGTATTCGTATATTTATTTTGAAACAAATTTACATTGTTTTATATGTATTTTTGCATATCTCTTTCAATACAAATTTACCTTATTGTATGTGCATTTTGTATATTTATTTCAATGCAAATTTAAATATTTTATGTGTATGTTGGTATATATATTTTTATAAGAAATGCGCTATTTTATGGGAATTTTGCATCTTTATTTTCATACAAATTTACATTATTTTATTAATATTCGGTGTATTTATTTTGATACGATGTTACATTATTCTTTTTTTTTTGTATATACTTTTTTATACATATTTACATTATTTAATGTGTATCTTGCATATATATTTTATACAAATTTATTATCTATTATCTATTTTCATACAAATACACATTTTTTTCATGATATTTTGTTTATTTATTTTGACACGAATTTACATTATTTGATATGTATTTTGTATATATATTTTTATACGTATTTACATGATTTCATATGTATTTTGTAAATATATTTCTATAGAAATCTACTTTATTTTATGTGTATTCGTATATATTTTGAAACAAATTTATATTGTTTTATATGTATTTTTTAATATCTCTTTCAATACAAATTTACCTTACTGTATAAGCATACAAAGTGTATTTTGGTATCAATAATTTTATAAAAAATGCGTTATTTTATAGGAATTTTGCATCTTAATTTTCATACAAAGTTGCATTATTTTATTAATATTCTGTGTATATATTTTGATATGATTTTACATTATTCTATTTGTGTTTTGTATATATTTTTTTATACATATTTACATTATTTAATGTGTATTTTGTACATATATTTCATACAAATTTACGTTATTATATGTGTATTTGTTTATATATTTTCTTTCAAATTTACATTATTTTATGTGTATTTTGTATATGTATTTCAATACAAATTAACCTAATTTTATTTATTTTCATACGAATTGAAATCATTTTTGTTTATTTTTTTATATATTTTCATACAAATTTTCGTTATTTTATGTGTATTTTGTATATATTTTTTTCTACAAATACACGTTCTTTTATCTGAATTTTGTTTATTGAATTTGAAACGAATTTACCTTATTTTGTACATCTATTTTCATACAAATTAAAATACTTCTGTGTATTTTTGTATATAGTTTTTATAAATTTTAGTTATTTTATGTGTATTTTGTATATTTATATTTATACAAATACACATTCTTTTATTGGAATTTTGTATATTTATTTTGATGCGAATTTACATTATTTTATGTGTATTTTGTATACATTTTTTTATACGTATTTACTTAATTTTATGTGTATTTTGTATATATATTTTTATGGAAATCTACGTTACTTTATGTGTATTCGTATATATATTTTGAAATAAATTTACATTGTTTTATATGTATTTTGCATATCTATTTCAATACAAATTTACCTTATTGTATGTGTTTTAAATATATTTATTTTAATACAAATTTAATTTTTTTATGTGTATTTTGGTATATATGGTAAGGTAAACTTGTATTGAAAGAGATATTCAAAAATACATATAAAACAATATAAATTTGTTTCAAAATATATATACGAATACACATAAAATAACGTAGATTTCTATAAAAATATTTACAAAATACACATAAAATGAAGTAAATACGTATAAAAAAATTAATACAAAATACACATAAAAATCGTATCAAAATAAATAAACAAAATACCAGTAAAAGAATGTGTATTTGTATAAATATAAATATACAAAATACACAAAAAATATCGTAAATTTGTATAAAACTATATACAAAAATACACAGAAGTAATTAAATTTGTGAAATATATATACAAAATACAGCTAAAATAAGCTAAATTTGAATTGAAATGTACATACAAAATACATAATGTAAATCTGTATCAAAATATTTATACAAATACATATAATAACATAGATTTGTTTAAAAATATATAAACAAAATACACATTAAGTAATGTAAATATGTATAAAAAATATGTACATAAAAATATATGTACAAATATGCACATAAAATAAAGTAAATTTGCATAAAAAATATACATACAAAACAGACACTAAATAATGTAAATGCGTACATAAAATAACCTACATTTGTATAAAAATATATACAAAAATACACAAAAATAATTTAAATTTGTTTGAAAAGAAATATACAAAATACTCATAAAATTAGGTAAATTTGTATTGAAATACATATACAAAATACACATCAAGTAATGTAAATTTGAATAAAAATATATAAACAAATACACTTATAATAACGTAAATTTCTATAAAATATATATGCAAGATACACATTAAATAATGTAAATGTATATAAAAAAATATATACAAAAAACAAATAGAATAATGTAAAATCGTATCAAAATAAATACACAGAATATCAATAAAATAATGTAAATTTGTATGAAAATAAAGATGCAAAATTCCCAAAAATTATCGCATTTTTTATAAAAATATATTTACCAAAATACACATAAAATATTTAAATTTGTATTAAAATAAATATACAAAATGCATATACAGTAAGGTAAATTTGTATTGAAAGAGATATTCAAAAATACATATAAAACAATGTAAATTTGTTTCAAAATATATATACGAATACACATAAAATAAAGTAGATTTCTATAGAAATATATTTACAAAATACATATGAAATTATGTAAATACGTATAAAAATATATATACAAAATACATATCAAATAATGTAAATTCGTGTCAAAATAAATAAACAAAATATCATGAAAAAAAATGTGTATTTGTATGAAAATAGATAATAGATAATAAATTTGTATAAAATATATATGCAAGATACACATTAAATAATGTAAATATGTATAAAAAAGTATATACAAAAAAAAAAGAATAATGTAACATCGTATCAAAATAAATACACCGAATATTAATAAAATAATGTAAATTTGTATGAAAATAAAGATGCAAAATTCCCATAAAATAGCGCATTTCTTATAAAAAATATATATACCAACATACACATAAAATATTTAAATTTGCATTGAAATAAATATACAAAATGCACATACAATAAGGTAAATTTGTATTGAAAGAGATATGCAAAAATACATATAAAACAATGTAAATTTGTTTCAAAATATATATACGAATACAAATAAAAAAACGTAGATTTCTATAAAAATATATATACAAAATACACATAAAATTAAGTAAATACGTATAAAAAAATGTATACAAAATACACATAAAATAATGTAATTTCTAATTAAAATAAATGTAAATATGAATGAAAATATATAAACAAATACACTTAAAATAACGTAAATTTGTATAAAATATATATGCAAGATACACATTAAATAATGTAAATGTGTATAAAAAAATATCAATAAAATAATGTAAATTTGTATGAAAATAAAGATGGAAAATTCCCAAAAATTATCGCATTTCTATAAAAATATATATACAAAATACACATAAAATTAAGTAAATACGTATAAAAAATGTATACAAAATACACATAAAATAATGTAAATTCGATTTAAAATAAATAAACAAAATACCAATAAAAGAATGTGTATTTGGATAAATATAAATATACAAAATACACATACAAAATAAACATAAAATAAGGTAGATTTGTAATAAAATATATGTACAAAATACACATAAAATAATGTAAATTTATATGAAAATATATATACAAATACACATAAAATACCATGAATTTGTATAAAAATATATATTCAAAATAAATATTAAATAATGTAAGAGCGTATAAAAATATATATACAAAGTATATATAAAATGAAAATTAAGATGCAAAATATCTATAAAATAACGCATATTTTATAAAATTATTGATACCAAAATACATATAAAATATTTGAACTTGTTTTAAAATAAATATACAAAATGCACATACAATAAGGTAAATTTGTATTGAAATAGATATGCAAAATACATATAAAATAATGTAAATTTGTTTCAAAATATATATACGAATACACATAAAATAACGTAGATTTATATAAAATACATATACTAAATACATAAAATTAAATAAATACGTATAAAAAATGTATACAAAATACACATAAAATAATGTAAATTCGTATAAATGTAAATAAACAATATACCAATAAAAGAATGTGTATTTGTATAAATATAAATCTACAAAATGCACATAAAATAGCGTAATTTTTTATAAAACTATATACATAAAATAACGCAAATTACTATAAAAATATGTACAAAATTGAACTTTAAATAAATTTGCATAAAAATATATATACAAAACACATTAGATAATGTAAATGAGTATAAAAATATGTATACAAAATACCTATGAAATAATCTAAATTCGTATCGAATTAAATTAAGAAATACCAATAAAATAATGTAATTTTGGATGAAAATATATATACAAAAAACACATAAAATAACTTAAATACAAATACAAATATACACATAAAATAATTTAAAATTGAATGAAATAAATATACAAAATAAACATAAAATAAGGTAAATTTGTAATGAAATATATGAAAAAATACACATAAAATAATATAAATTTGTATGAAAATATATATACAAATACACATTAAATAACATGAATTTGTATAAAATTTGTATCAAAATATATACTTATACACACAATAAGATAACGTAATTTTTTTTATGAATATGTATATACAAAATACACCTAAAATAATTTAAATACGTAGAAAAATATCTATACAAAAAACACATAAAATAATGTAAATATGTATGAAAATATATAAACAAATACACATAAAATAATGAAAATTTGGATAAAATATAAATACAAAATGAACATTAAATAATGTAAATATATATATAAAAAAATATATACAAAAAACACATAGAATAATGTTAAATCGTATCAAAATAAATAAAGAGTATATCAATAAAATAATGTAAATTTGTATGAAAATAAAGATGCAAAATATCCATATAATAACGCATATTTGCATAAAAATATATATACAAAATACATATAAAATAATTAAATTTGTATTAAAATAAATATACAAAATGCACGTACAATAAAGTAAATTTGTATTGAAATAGATATGCAAAATACACATTTTAATGTAAATTTGTATCAAAATATATATACGAATACTCATAAAATAGATTAAATTTTTATGAAAATATACATACAAAATAGATATATAAAATACACATATAACTAGTTAAATTTCTATTTAAATACATGTACAAAAAACACATAAAATAATGTAGATTTGTATGAAATGAAAACAAATACATTATAAATAAAATATATATACAAAATACACATAGAATAATGTAAAATCATATCAAAATAAATACACAGAATATCAATAAAATAATGTAAATTTGTATGAAAATAAAGATGCAAAATACCCATAAAATAAAGCATATTTTTATTAAAATACATATACAAAAATATACATAGATTAATCAAATTTGTGTTAAAATTAATATACAAAATGCACATGTATTTTGTATATATATTTTTATACAAATCTACGTTATTTTATGTGTATTCGTATATATATTTTGAAACAAATTTACATTGATTTATATGTATTTTGCATATATATTTCAATATAGATTTAATTTATTGTATGTGTATTTTGTATATTTATTTTAATACAAATTAATTTTTTCATGTGTATTTTGGTATATATATTTTTTTATAAAAAATGCGTTATTTAATGGGTATTTTGCATCTTTATTTTCATACAAATTTACATTGTTTTATTAATATTCTGTGTATTTATTTTGATACGACCTTACATTATTCTATTTGTGTTTTGTATATATTTTTTTATACATATTTACATTATTTAATGTGTATTTTGTATATTTTAAAACAAATTTACGTTATTTTATGCGCATCTGTTAAAATATTTTGATACAAATTTACATTATATTATATACAAAATGCATATACAATAAGGTAAATTTGTATTGAAAAAATATGCAAAATACACAGAAAACAGTGTAAATTTATTTCAAAATCTATATACGAATACTCATAAATCAACGTAGATTTCTATAGAAATACATATACAAAATACACATCAAATGATGTAAACACGTATAAAAATATATATATATATATATATATATATATATATATATATATATATATATATATATATATATATATATATATATATATATAAAATACACATTAAATAATGTAATTTCGCGTCAAAATAAATAAACAAAATATCAATAAAAGAATGTGTATTTGTATGAAAATAGATATACAATATACACATAAAATCACCAAAATTTGTATAAAACTATATACAAAAATACACAAAAATAATTTTAATTTGTATGAAAATAAATATACAAAACACACATAAAATTAGGTAAATTTGTCTTGAAATACATTTACAAAATACACATAAAATAATGTAAATTTGAATGAAAATATATAAACAAATACACCTAAAATAACGTAACTTTGTATAAAATATATATAAAAAATACACATTAAATAATGTAAATATGTATAAAAAAATATATACAAAACACAAATAGAATAATATAAAATCGTATCAAAATAAATACACAGAATATTAATAAAATAATGTAAATTTGTATGAAAATTAAGATGCAAAATACCGATAAAATAACGCATTTAAAAAATATATATATATATATACCAAGACACACATAAAATATTTGAATTTGTATTAAAATAAATATACAAAATGCACATACAATAAGGTAAATTTGTATTGAAATAGATATGCAAAATACATATAAAACCATGTAAATTTTTTTCAAAATATATATACGAATACACATAAAATAGCATAGATTTCTATGAAAATAAATATACAAAATACACATAAAATGAAGTAAATACGCATAAAAAAAGGTATAAAAAATACACATAAAATAATGTAAACCCGTATCAAAATAAATAAACAAAATACTAATAAAAGAATGAGTATTGTATAAATATAAATATACAAAATACAAATAAAATAACGTAAATTTATATAAAACTATATGCAAAAATACACAAAAGTAATTAAATTTGTGTGAAAATAGATATACAAAATACATGTGTATTTTGTATATTTATTTTCATACAAATTGATATTATTTTTGTTTATTTTTTTATATATTTTCATACAAATTTTCGTTATTTTATGCGTATTTTGTATATTTATTTTTTCTACAAATATACGTTCTTTTATCTGAATTTTGTTTATTGAATTTGAAACGAATTTACCTTATTTTGTATATCTATTTTCATACAAATTAAAATACTTCTATGTATTTTTGTATATAGTTTTATATAAATTTACGTTATTTTATGTGTATTTTGTATATTTATATTTATACAAATACACATTCTTTTATTGGTATTTTGTATATTTATTTTGATACGAATTTACATTATTTTATGTGTATTTTGTATATCTATTTTCATACATATACACATTTTTTATTGATATTTTGTTTATTTATTTTGACGCGAATTTACAGTATTTAATGTGTATTTTGTATATATATTTTTATACGTATTTACATCATTTCATGTGTATTTTGTATATATATTCCTATAGAAATCAACGTTATTTTATGTGTATTATATATATTTTGAAACAAATTTACACTGTTTTATGTGTATTTTGCGTTTTTTTTCAATACAAACTTACCTTATTGTATGTGCATTTTGTATATTAATTTTAATACAAATTTAATTATTCTATGTGTATTTTTGTATATGTATTTTTAAAAAAAATGTGCTTTATTTTATAGGTATTTTGCATCTATATTTTCATACAAATTTAAATTATTTTATTGGTATTCTGTGTACTTATTTTGATACGATTTTACATTATTCTATGTATAACAAAAATAGATACAAAATACACAAAAATGGATATGCAAAATACATATAAACAATGTAAATTTGTTTCAAAATATATATACGAATACACATGAAATAAGGTAGATTTCTATAAAAATATATATACAAAATACACATAAAATTAAGTAAATACGTATAAAAATGTATAAAAATACATATAAAATAATGTAAATTAGTATCAAAATAAATAAACAAAATACCAATAAAAGAATGTGTATTTGTATAAATATATATATACAAAATACACATTAAATAATATAAATTTGTTTAAAACTATATAAAATACACATGAAATGATGTAAATACGTATAAAAATATTCATACAAAATACACATTAAGTAATGTTAATTCGCGTTAAAATAAATAAACAGAATATCAATAAAAGAATGTGTATTTGTATGAAAATAGATATACAAAATACACATAAAATAACCTAAATTTGTATCAAACTATATACAAAAATACACAAAAATATTTTAAATTTGTATGGAAATAAATATACAAAATACACATAAAATTAGGTAAATATGTATTGAAATACATACACAAAATACACATAAAATAATGTAAATTTGAATGAAAATACATAAACAAATACACTTAAAATAACGTAAATTTGTATAAAAAAAATATGTACAAAACACAAATAGAATAATGTAAAATCGTATCAAAATAAATACACAGAATATTAATAAAATAATGTAAATTTGTATGAAAATAAAGAAGCAAAATACCCATAAAATAACGCATTTTTTTATTTATAAAAATATATATACCAAAATACACATCAAAAAATTTAATTTGTATCAAAATAAATATACAATAAACACATACAATAAGGTAAATTTGTATTGAAATAGATATGCAAAATACATATAAAACAATGTAAATTTGTTTCAAAATATATATACGAATACACATAAAATAACGAAGATTTCTATAAAAATATATATACAAAATACACATAAAATGAAGTAAATACGTATAAAAAATGTATACAAAATACACATAAAATAATGTAAATTCGTATCAAAATAAATAAACAAAATACCAATAAAAGAATGTGTATTTGTATAAATATAAATATACAAAATACACATAAAATAACGTAAATTTATATAAAACTATATACAAAAATACACAAAAGTAATTAAATTCGTATGAAAATAGATATACAAAATACAGATAAAATAAGCTAAATTTGAATTGAAATGTAGATACAAAATACATAAAATAATGTAAATTTGTATCAAAATATTTATAAAAATACATATAATAACGTAAATTTGTTTAAAAATATATAAACAAAATACACATTAAGTAATGTAAATACGTACAAAAAATTTGTACAAAATACACATATAATCATTTAATTCGTATCAAACTAAATAAACAAAATATCAATAAAATAATGTAAATTTGTATGAGAAAACATATACAAATACATATAAAATAACGCTAATTTCTATAAAAATATATGTCCAAAAAGGATAAAAATATATATACAAAACACACAATAAATAATGTAAATGCGTACATAAAATAACCTAAATTTGTGTAAAACTATATACAAAAATACACAAAAATAATTTAAATTTGTATGAAAAGAAATATACAAAATACAAATAAAATTATGTTAATTTGTATTGAAATACATATACAAAATACACATAAAGTAATGTAAATTTGAAAGAAAATATATAAACAAATACACATAATAACGTAAATTTGTATGAAATATATATAAAATACACATTAAATAATGTAAATATGTATAAAAAATATATACAAAACACAAATAGAATAATGTAAAATCGTATCAAAATTTACGTTATTATATGTATTTTATAAATATTTTGATACAAATCTACATTATTTTATGTATTTTATATACATTTCAATTCAAATTTAGCTTATTTTATCTGTATTTTGTATATCTATTTTCATACAATTTAATTACTTCTTGTATTTTATATAGTTTTATTTAAATTTACGTTATTTTATGTGTATTTTGTATATTTATATTTATACAAATACACATTCTTTTATTGGTATTTTGTTTATTTATTTTTATCAGAATTTAATTTATTTTTTGTGTATTTTGTATACATTTTTTTATATGTATTTACTTCATTTTACGTGTATTTTGTATATATATATATATATATATATATATATATATATATATATATTTTTTTTTTTTTACAAATCTACGTTATTTTATGTGTATTCGTATATATTTTGAAACAAATTTACATTGTTTTATATGTATTTTGCATATCTATTTCAATACAAATTTACCTTATTGTATGTGTTTTTCTATATTTATTTTAATTCAAATTTAATTTTTGATGTGTATTTTGGTATATATATTTTATAAATAAAAAAATGCGTTATTTTATTTATTTTTATAAATATTTTGATACAAATCTACATTATTTTAAGTATTTTGTATATACATTTCAATTCAAATTTAGCTTATTTTTATCTGTATTTTGTATATCTATTTTCATACGAATTTAATTACTTCTGTGTATTTTTGTATATAGTTTTATACAAATTTACGTTATTTTATGTGTATTTTGTATCTTTATATTTATACAAATACACATTCTTTTATTGGTATTTTGTTTATTTATTTTGATTCGAGTTTACATTATTTAATGTGTATTTTGTATACATTTTCTTATACGTATTTACTTCATTTTATGTGTATTTTGTATATATTTTTATACAAATTTAAAATATTTTATGTGTATTCGTATATATATTTTGAAAAAAATTTACATGGTTTTATATGTATTTTGCATATCTATTTCAAAACAGATTTACCTTATTGTATGTGTATTTTGTATATTTATTTTAATACAAATTAATTTTTTCATGTGTATTTTGTATAGATATTTTTATACGTATTTACATAATTTCATGTGTATTTTGTATATATATTCCTATAGAAATCAACGTTATTTTATGTGTATTCGTATATATATTTTGAAACAAATTTAGACTGTTTTCTGTGTATTTTGCGTTTTTTTTTTTTTTTCAATACAAACTTACCTTATTGTATGTGCATTTTGTATATTAATTTTAATACAAATTTAATTATTCTATGTGTATTTTTGTATATGTATTTTTTAAAAAATATGCTTTATTTTATGGGTATTTTGCATCTTTATTTTCATACAAATTTAAATTATTTTAATGATATTCTGAGTACTGATTTTGATACGATTTTACATTATTGTATGTATAACAAAAATAAATACAGAATACACAAAAATAGATATGCAAAATACATATAAACAATGTAAATTTGTTTCAAAATATATATACGAATACACATGAAATAAGGTAGATTTCTATAAAAATATATATACAAAATACACATAAAATTAAGTAAATACGTATAAAAAATGTATACAAAATACAGATAAAATAATGTAAACTAGTATCAAAATAAATAAACAAAATATCAATAAAAGAATGTGTATTTGTATAAATATATATATATACAAGATACTCATTAAATAATATAAATTTGTTTGAAAACTATACAAAATACACATGAAATGATGTAAATACGTATAAAAATATATATACAAAATACATATTAAATAATGTACATTCGCGACAAAAAAAATAAACAAAATATCAATAAAAGAATGTGTATTTGTATGAAAATAGATATACAAAATACACATAAAATAACCTAAATTTTTATCAAACTATATACAAAAATACACAAAAATATTTTAAATTTGTATGGAAATAAATATACAAAATACACATAAAATTTGGTAAATATGTATTGAAATACATACACAAAATACACATAAAATAATGTAAATTTGAATGAAAATACATAAACAAATACACTTAAAATAACGTAAATTTGTATAAAAAAATATGTACAAAACACAAATAGAATAATGTAAAATCGTATCAAAATAAATACACAGAATATTAATAAAATAATGTAAATTTGTATGAAAATAAAGAAGCAAAATACCCATAAAATAACGCATTTTTTAAAAATATATATACCAAAATACACATCAAAAAATTAAATTTGTATTAAAATAAATATACAAAAACACATACAATAAGGTAAATTTGTATTGAAATAGATATGCAAAATACATATAAAACAATGTAAATTTGTTTCAAAATATATATACGAATACACATAAAATAACGTAGATTTCTATAAAAATATATATACAAAATACACATAAAATGAAGTAAATACGTATAAAAAAAAATGTATACAAAATACACATAAAATAATGTAAATTCGTATCAAAATAAATAAACAAAATACCAATAAAAGAATGTGTATTTGTATAAATATAAATATACAAAATACACATAAAATAACGTAAATTTATATAAAACTATATACAAAATACACAGAAGTAATTAAATTTGTATGAAAATATATATAAAATACACACAAAATAAGCTAAATTTGAATTGAAATATATATACAAAATACATGAAATAAAAAATTTGTATCAAAATAGTTATACAAATACACATAATAACGTAAATTTGTATGAAAATATATAAACAAAATACACATTAAATAATGTAAATACGTATAAAAAAATATGTACAAAACAAATTTACATTGTTTTATGTGTATTTTGTATATTTTTTCAATACAAATTTACCTTATTGTATGTGCATTTTGTATATTATTTTAATACAAATTTGATTAATCTATATGTATTTTTGTATATATATTTTTATAAAAATATGCTTTATTTTATGGGTATTTTGCATCTTTATTTTCATACAAATTTACATTATTTTTTTGATATTCTGAGTATTTATTTTGATATGATTTTACATTATTCTATGTGTATTTTGTATATATATATATATTATATAAAATGTATTTGTTTTCATTTCATACAAATCTACATTATTTTATGTGTTTTTTGTACATGTATTTAAATACAAATTTAACTAGTTATATGTGTATTTTGTATATCTATTTTGTATGTATATTTTCATAGAAATTTACTCTATTTTATGAGTATTCGTATATATATTTTGATACAAATTTACATTATTGATGTGTATTTTGCATATCTATTTCAATACAAATTTACTTTATTGTATGTGCATTTTGTATATTTATTTTAATACAAATTTAATTATTTTATATGTATTTTTGTATATATATATATTTTTATGCAAATATGCGTTATTATATGGATATTTTGCATCTTTATTTTCATACAAATTTACATTATTTTATTGATATTCTCTTTATTTATTTTGATACGATTTAACATTATTTTATGTGTATTTTGTATATTTTTATATACATATTTACAATATTTAATGTTCATTTTGTATATATATTTTATCCAAATTTACATTATTTTATGTGTATTTGTTTATATATTTTCATACAAATTTACGCTATTTTATGTGTTTTTTGTATATATATTTTTCTACGTATTTAAATTATTTTATGTGTATTTTGTATATACATTTTCATAAAAAAATACGTTATTTTTTTGTGTGTATAAGTATATATTTTGATACAAATTTTATACAAATTCATGTTATTTAATATGTATTTGTATCAAAATTTGTATCAAAATAAATAAATAAAATTCCGATAAAAACGTATATTTGTAGGAAAATAAATACCGAAAATACACATAAAATAACGAAAATTTGTATAATAAAAATAATAATAATAATATCAATTTGTATGAAAATAGATATACAAAATACACATATAATTAGTTAAATTTGTATTTAAATACATGTACAAAATACACGTAAAATTATGTAAATGAAAACAAATACACATAAAATAACGTTCATTTGTATAAAATATATATACTAAATACACATAGAATAATGTAAAATCGTATCAAAATAAGTACACAGAATATCAATAAAATAATTTAAATTTGTATGAAAATAAACATGCAAAATACCAATAAAATAGAGCATATTTTTTTAAAAAAAATACATATACAAAAATACACATAGAATAATTAAATTTGTATTAAAACTAATATACAAAATGCATATACAATAAGGTTAATTTGTATTGAAAAAATACGCAAAATACACATAAAACAGTGTAAATTTGTTTCAGAAAATATATACGAATACATATAAAATAACGTTGATTTCTATAGGAATATATATACAAAATACACATGAGATGATGTAAATACGTATAAAAATATATATACAAAATACACATTAAATAATGTAAATTCGCGTCAAAATAAATAAACAAAATATCAATAAAAGAAAGTGTATTTGTATGAAAATAGATATACAAAATACACATTAAATAACCTAAATTTGCATCAAACTATATACAAAAATACACAAAAATATTTTAAATTTGTATGAAAATAAATATACAAAATACACATAAAATTAGGTAAATTTGTATTGAAATACATATACAAAATACACATAAAATAATGTAAATTTGAATGAAAATACATAAACAAATACACTTAAAATATCGTAAATTTGTATAAAAAAATATATACAAAACACAAATAGAATAATGTAAAATCGTATCAAAATAAATACACAGAATATTAATAAAATAATGTAAATTTGTATGAAAATAAAGAGGCAAAATACCCATAAAATAACGCATTTTTTTTATTTATAAAAATATGTATACTAAAATACACATAAAAAAATTAAATTTGTATTAAAATAAATATATAAAAAACACATACAATAAGGTAAATTTGTATTGAAATAGATATGCAAAATACATATAAAACAATGTAAATTTGTTTTAAAATATGTATACGAATACACATAAAATAACGTAGATTTCTATAAAGATATATATACAAAATACACATAAAATGAAGTAAATACGTATAAAAAATGTATACAAAATACACATAAAATAATGTAAATTCGTATAAAAAAAATAAACAAAATACCAATAAAAGAATGTGTATTTGTATAAATATAAACATACAAAATACACATAAAATAACGTAAATTTATATAAAACTATATACAAAAATACACAGAAGTAATTAAATTTGTATGAAAATAGATATACAAAATAAGGTAAACTCGTATCAAACTCAATAAACAAAATTCAGATAAAAGAACGTATATTTGTAGAAAAATAAATATACAAAATACACAAAAATAACGAGAATTTGTATGAAAATATATACAAAAATAAACAAAAATAATTTCAATTTGTATGAAAATAGATATTCAAAATACACATATAATTAGTTCAATTTGTCTTTAAATACATGTACAAAATACACATAAAATAATGTAAATTTTTAAGAAATTAAAACAAATACACATAAAATAAAGTACATTTGTATAAAATATATATAAAAAATACACATAGAATAATGTAAAATCGTATAAAAATAAATACACAGAATATCAATAAAATAACGTAAATTTGTATGAAAATAAAGGTGCAAAATACCCATAAAATTAAGCATATTTTTATAAAAATATATATACAAAAATACACATTCAATAATTAAATTTGTATTAAAAGTAATATACAAAATGCACATACAATAAGGTAATTATTTTCTTTAAATATGCAAAATACACATAAGACAATGTAAATTTGTTTCAAAATATATATACGAATACACATAAAATAACGTACATTTCTATATATATATATATATATATATATATATATATATATATATATATATATATATATATATATATATATATATATATATATATATATATATATATATATATATATATATATATATATATATATATACAAAATGCACTTGAGATGCTGTAAATACGTATAAAAATATATATACAAAATAGACATTAAATAATGTAAATTCGTGTCAAAATAAATAAATAAAATATCAATAAAAGAATGTGTATTTGTATGAAAATACATATACAAAATACAGATAAAATAACGTAAATTTGTATAAAACTACGTAAATTTGTATGAAAATATATAAACAAATACACATAAAATAACGTAAATTTGAATAAAATATATATACAAAATATACATTATATAATGTAAATATGTATAAAAATATATATACAAAATACACATAGAATAATGTTAAATCGTATCAAAATAAATAAAGAGAATATCAATTAAATAATGTAAATTTGTATGAAAATAAAGATGCAAAATACCTATATAATAACGCATATTTGCATAAAAATATATACAAAATACACATGAAATAATTAAATTTATATTGAAATAAATATACAATAAAGTAAATTTATATTGAAATATATATGTAAAATACACATCAATAATGTAAATTTGTATCAAAATATATATACGAATACACATAAAATAGAGTAAATTTCTATGAAAATATACATACAAAATACACATAAACTTATGTAAATAGTAAAAAATATATATACCAAATACACCTAAAATAAAGTAAATTCGTATCAAAATAAATAAACAAAATTCCGATGAAAGAACGTATAATTGTAGGAAAATAAATATGCAAAATATACATAAAATAACGAAAATTTGTATAAAAATTTATACAAAAACAAAACAAAAATAATTTCAATTTGTTTGAAAATAGATATACAAAATACACATATAATTAGTTAAATTTGTCTTTAAATACATATACAAAATACATATAAAATAATGTAAATTTTTATGTGCATTTTTGTACATATATTTTTAGAGAAACTTAAAACGTTATTTTATGTGTATTTTGTATATGTTTTCTAATACAAATTTACATTATTTAATTAGTTTTTTGTTTATTTATTTTGATACGAATGACTTGCTTATTTGTGTATTTTTTAAATGTTTTTTTATGCGTATTTACATTACTTAATGAGTATTTTGTTTATATATTTTTTTACAAATTTACGTTATTATATGTATATTTGTTAAAAATATTTTGAAACGAATTTACTTTATTTTATGTATTTTGTATATATATTTCAATTCAAATTTAGCTTATTTTGTGTGTATTTGGTATATCTATTTTCATACAAATTTATATACTTCTGTGTATTTTTGTATATACTTTTATACAAATTTACGTTATTTTATATGCATTTTGTATATTTATATTTATACAAATATACATTCTCTTATTGGTATTTTGTTTATTTATATTTATACGAATTTACCTTATTTTATGTGTATTTTGTATACATTTTTGATTCATATTTACTTAATTTTATTTGTATTTTGTATTTATATATTTATAGAAATCTACGTTATTTTATGTGTATTCGTATATATATTTTTAAACAAATTTACATTGTTTTATATGTATTTTGCATATCTATTTCAATACAAATTTACCTTATTGTATGTGCATTTTGTATATTTATTTTAATACAAATTCAAATATTTTATGTGTATTTTGGTATATATTTTATAAAAATGCGTTATTTTATAGGTATTTTGCATCTTAGTTTTCATACAAATGTACATTATTTTATTAATATTCTGTGTATATATTTTGATACGATTTTATATTATACTATTTGTGTTT
Organism: Eriocheir sinensis; assembly: GCF_024679095.1. NCBI lineage: Eukaryota > Metazoa > Arthropoda > Malacostraca > Decapoda > Varunidae > Eriocheir > Eriocheir sinensis. The sequence goes on from NW_026111522.1 coordinate 241,982, forward strand.
TGTATATATTTTATTATACATATTTTCATTATTTAATGTGTATTTTTTTATATATATTTTATACAAATTAACGTTATTTGAAGTGTATTTCTTTATATAATTTCATTCAAATTTACATTATTTAAGTGTATTTTGTATATGTATTTTATTACAAATTTACCTAATTTTATGTGTATTTTGTATATTTATTTTCATACAAATTTAAATTATTTATGTGTTTTTTTGTATATACATATAGAGTAAATTTCTATGAAAAAATATAAAATTATGTAAATAAGTATAAAAATATATATATCAAATACACCTAAAATAATGAAAATTCGTATCAAAATAAATAAACAAAATTCCGATAAAAGAACGTATATTTGTAGGAAAATAAATATACAAAATACACATAAAATTACGAAAATTTGAATAAAAATATATACTAAAATACACAAAATTAATTTCGATTTGTATGAAAATAGATATACATAATACATATATAATTAGTTAAATTTGCATTTAAATACATGTATATACATGTAAATATATATATACAAAATACAAATAAAATTAAGTAAATACGAATAAAAAATGTATACAAAATACACATAAAATAATGTAAATTCGTATAAATATAAATAAACAAAATACCAATAAGAGAATGTGTATTTGTATAAATATAAATATACAAAATGCACCTAAAATAACGTAAATTTGGATATAGCTATATACAAAAATACACAGAAGTATTTAAATTTGTATGAAAATAGATATACAAAATACACACAAAATAAGCTAAATTTGAATTGAAATATATATACAAAATACATAAAATAAAGTAAATTCGTTTCAAAATATTTTTTAACAAATACACTTATAATATCGTAATTTTGTAAAAAAAATATATAAACAAAATACACATTAAGTAATGTAAATACGTATAAAAAAATTTACAAAATACACAAATAATCAAGTCATTCGTATCAAAATAAATAAACAAAAAACTAATTAAATAATGTAAATTTGTATGAGAAAACATATACAAAATACACATAAAATAACGTTTTAAGTTCCTATAAAAATATATGTACAAAAATGCACATAAAATTAGTTTGCATAAAAAAATATATACAAAACACACATTAGATAATGTAAATGAGTAAAAAATATGTATAAAAAATACCTATGAAATAATCTAAATTCGTATCGAGTTAAATTAAGAAAATAACAATAAAATAATGTAATTTTGGATGAAAATATATATAGAAAACACACATAAAATAACCTAAATACAAATGCAAATATACACATTAAATAATTTAGAATTGAATGAAATAAATATACAAAATAAACATAAAATAAGGTAAATTTGTAATGAAATATATGTAAGAATACACATGAAATAATATAAATTTGTATGAAAATATATATGCAAATACACATAAAATAACATGAATTTGTATAAAATTTGTTTCAAAATATATACGAATACACACAATAAAATAACGTAAATTTTTATGAAAATGTATATATAAAATACACATCAAATAATTTAAATATGTAGAAAAATATATATACAAAATACACATAAAATAATGTAAATTCGTAAAAAATTAAATACACAAAATTCCAATAAAAGAATGTATATATGTAGGAAAATATATATACAAAAAAACAAATAAAATAACTAAAATTTGTATAAAAATATACAAAAATAAACAAAATAATTTAAATTTGTTTGAAAATAGATATGCAAAATGCACATAAAGTTAGGCAAATTTGTATTGAAATACATATACAAAACTCACATAAGATAATGTAAATTTGTATGAAAAAATAAAAACAAATACATATAAAATAACGTAAATTTGGATAGAATATATATATATATATATATATATATATATATATATATATATATATATATATATATATATATATATATATATATATATATATATATATATATATATATATATATATATATATATATATATATATATATATATATATATATATATATATATATATATATATATATATATATATATATATATATATTTATATATATATTATATATATAAAAATATATTATATTATATATATTTGCGTTAATTATGTGTATTTTGTATATGTTTTCTCATAGAAATTTACATTATTTTATTGGTATTTTGTCTATTTATTTTGATACGAATTACATGATTATTTCTGTAGTTTGTACATTTTTTTTATACGTATTTACATTATTTAATGTGTATTTATTTATTTTTATACAAATTTACGTTATTATATGTGTATTTGTATAAGTGTATAAGTATTTTGATACAAATTTACATTATTTTATGTATTTTGTATATATATTTCAATTCAAATTTAGCTTATTTTATGTGTATTTTGTATATCTATTTATTTTAATAAAAATCAAATATTTTATATTTTTCGTATATATATTTTTATAAAAATGCGTTATTTTATGGGTATTTTGCATCTTAATTTTCATACAAATTTACATTATTTTATTAATATTTTCTGTATTTATTTTGATACGATTTTACATTATTTTATTTGTGTTTTGTATATATTTTTTTATACATATTTACATTATTTAATGTGTTTTTTGTATATATATTTGATACATATTTACGTTATTTTAAGTTATTTTATGTGTATTTGTTTATATATTTTGACACAAATTTACAATATTTTATGGGTATTTTGTATATATATTTCAAAAGAAATTTACCTAGTTTTATGTGTATTTTGAATATCTATTTTCATACAAACTCAAATTATTTTTATGTATTTTTGTATATATTTCAATACAAATTTACAAATACAAATACAAATTTATTATTTTATTGGTATTTTGTTCATTTATTTTGATACGAATTATATGACTATATGTGTATTTTGTATATATTTTTTTATACGTAATTACATTATTTAATGTGTATTTTGTTTATTTATTTTTATATAAAATTTACGTAATTATATGTGTATTTGTAAAAATATTTTGATACAAATTTACTTTATTTTATGTATTTTGTACGTATATTTCAATTCAAATTAAGCTTACTTTGTGTGTATTTTGTATATCTATTTTCATACAAATTTAATTACTTCTGTGTATCTTTGTATATTGTTTTATATAAATTTACCTTATTTTATGTGCATTTTGTATAGTTATATTTATACAAATATGCAAAATACATATAAAACAATGTAAATTTCTTTCAAAATATATATACGAATACACATAAAATAACGTAGATTTCTATAAAAATATATATACAAAATACACATAAAATGAAGTAAATACGTATAAGAAAATGTATACAAAATACACATAAGATAATGTAAATACGTATCAAAATAAATAAACAAAATGCCAATAAAAGAATGTGTACTTGTATAAATATAAATATACAAAATACACATAAAATAACGTAAAATTGTATAAAACTATATAAAAAATAAACAAAAATAATTTAATTTGTATGAAAATAGATATACAAAAGACATATAAAATAAATTAAATTAGAATTGAAATAAATATAGAAAATACATAAAATAATGCAAATTTGTATCAAAATATATATTCAAATACACATATAATAACGTAAATTTGTATAAAAATATATAAACAAAATACACATTAAATAATGTAAATAGGTATAAAATATATACACCGAATATTAATAAAATAATGTAAATTTGTATGAAAATAAAGATGCAAAATACACATGTATTTCGTATATCTATTTTCACAGAAATTTAATTACTTTTGTGTATTTTTGCATATAGTTTTATATAAATTTACGTTATTTTATTTGTATTTTGTATATTTATATTTATACAATACACATTCTTTTATTAGTATTTTGTTTATTTATTTTGATACGAGTTTACATTATTTTATGTGTATTTTGTATACCTTTTTTTATACGTATTTACTTCATTTTATGTGTATTTTGTATATTTACTTTCATAGAAATCTACGTTATTTTATGTGTATTCGTATATATATTTTGAAAAAAATTTACATGGTTTTATATGTATTTTGCATATCTGTTTCAATACAAATTTACCTTATTGTATGTGCATTTTGTATATTTATTTTAATACAAATTCAAATATTTTATGTGTGTCTTGGTATAAATATTTAAAAAAAAAATGCGTTATTTTATGGGTATTTTGCATCTTAATTTTCAAACAAATTTACATTATTTTATTAATATTCTGTGTATTTATTTTGATACGATTTTATATTATTCTATTTGTGTTTTGTATATATTTTTTTATACATATCTACATTATTTAATGTGTATTTTTTAAATATATTTTATACAAATTTACGTTATTTTATGCGCATCTGTTAAAATATTTTTATACAAATTTACATTATTTTATGTATTTTGTATATATATTTCAATACAAATTTAGTTTATTTTATGTATATTTTGTATATCTATTTTCATTCGTATCAAAATAAATAAACAAAATAGCAATAAAATAATGTAAATTTGTATGAAAAAACATATACAAATACACATAAAATAACGCAAATTTCTAAAAAAATATAAGTACAAAAATGCACATAAAATAAAGTAAATTTGCATAAAAATATATATACAAAACACACATTAAATAATGTAAATGCGTACATAAAATAACCTAAATTTGTATAAAACTATATACAAAAATAAACAAAAATATTTAAAATTTGTATGAAAAGATATATACAAAATACACATAAAACTAGGTAAATTTGTATTGAAATACATATAAAATACACATAAAATAATGTAAATTTGAATGAAAATATATAAACAAATACACTTAAAATAACGTAAATGTGTATAAAATATATATGCAAGATACACATTAAATAATGTAAATGTGTATAAAAAATATATACAAAAAAGAAATAGAATAATGTAAAATCCTATCAATATAAATACACAGAAAATCAATGAAATAATGTAAATTTTTATGAAAAGAAAGATGCAAAATTCCCATAAATTAGCGCATTTTTTATAAAAATATATATACCAAAATACACATAAAATATTTAAATTTGTATTGAAATAAATATACAAAATGCATATACAGTAAGGTAAATATTTATTGAAAGATATATTCAAAAATACGTATAAAACAAAGTAAATTTGTTTCAAAATATATATACGAACACACATAAAATAACGTAGATTTCTATAGAAATATATATACAAAATACACATGAAATTATGTAAATACGTATAAAAATATATATAAAAAAAACATATCTAGGTAAATTCGGGTTCAATTAAATAAACAAAATATCATGAAAAGAATGTGTATTTGTATGAAAATAAATAATAGATAATAAATTTGAATGAAATATATATGCAAGATACACATTAAATAATGTAAATATGTATAAAAAATATATACAAAAAACAAATAGAATAATGTGAAATCGTATCAAAATAAATACACCGAATATTAATAAAATAATGTAAATTTGTATGAAAATAAAGATGCAAAATTCCCATCAAATAGCGCATTTCTTATAAAAATATATATACCAAAATACACATAAAATATTTAAATTTGTATTGAAATAAATATACAAAAAGCACTTACAATAAGGTAAATTTGTATTGAAAGAGATATGCAAAAATACATATAAAACAATGTAAATTTGTTTCAAAATATATATACGAATACACATAAAATAACGTAGATTTCTATAAAAATATATATACAAAATACACATAAAATTAAGTAAATACGTATAAAAATAGATATACAAAATACACATAGAATAATGTAAAATTGTTTCAAATAAAAATAAACAGAATATAAATAAAATAATGTAAATTTGTATGAAAATAAAAATGCAAAATACCCATAAAATAAAGCATATTTTATAAAATACATATACAAAATACACATAGCATAATTAAATTTGTATTAAAATTAATATACAAAATGCATATACAATAAGGTAAATTTGTATTGAAAAATATAAAAATACATAAAACAGTGTAAATTTATTTCAAAATCTATATACGAATACTCATAAATCAACGTAGATTTCTATAGAAAATATATACAAAATACACATCAAATGATGTAAACACGAATAAATATATATATATATATATATATATATATATATATATATATATATATATATATATATATATATATATATATATATATATATATATATATATATATATATATATATATATATATATATATATATATATATATATATATATATATATATATATATATATATATATATATATATATATATATATATATATATATATATATATATATATATTAAATAATGTAAATTATCAAAATAAATAAACAAAATATCAATAAAAGAATGTGTATTTGTTTGAAAATAGATATACAATATACACATAAAATCACCTAAATTTGTATAAAACTATATACAAAAATACTCAAAAATATTTTTAATTTGTATGAAAATAAATATACAAAATACACATAAAATTAGGTAAATTTTTTTGAAATACATTTACGAAATACACATAAAATAATGTAAATTTGAATGAAAATATATAAACAAATACACTTAAAATAACGTAAATTTGTATAAAATATATATAAAAAATACACTTTAAATAATGTAAATATGTATAAAAAAAATATATACAAAACACAAATAGAATAATATAAAATCGTATCAAAATAAATACACAGAATATTAATAAAATAATGTAAATTTGTATGAAAATTAAGATGCAAAATACCCATAAAATAACGCATTTTTTATAAAAATATTTATACCAAGACACACATAAAATATTTGAATTTGTATTAAAATAAATATACAAAATGCACATACAATAAGGTAAATTTGTATCGAAATAGATATGCAAAATACATATAAAACCATGTAATTTTTTTTCAAAATATATATACGAATACACATAAAATAACGTAGATTTCTATGAAAATAAATATACAAAATACACATAAAATGAAGTAAATACGTATAAAAAAAGGTATACAAAATACACATAAAATAATGTAAACTCGTATCAAAATAAATAAACAAAATACTAATAAAAGAATGTGTATTGTATATATGTAAATATACAAAATACAAATAAAATAACGTAAATTTATATAAAACTATATACAAAAATACACAAAAGTAATTAAATTTGTGTGAAAATAGATATACAAAATACATGTGTATTTTGTATATAAAAATTGAAATTATTTTTGTTTATTTTTTTATATTTTCATACAAATTTTCGTTATTTAATGTGTATTTTGTATATTTATTTTTTCTACAAATATACGTTCTTTTATCTGAATTTTGTTTATTGAATTTGAAACGAATTTACCTTATTTTGTATATCTATTTTCATACAAATTAAAATACTTATGTGTATTTTTGTATATAGTTTTATATAAATTTACGTTATTTTATGTGTATTTTGTATATTTATATTTATACAAATACACATTCTTTTATTGGTATTTTGTATATTTATTTTGATACGAATTTACATTATTTTATGTGTATTTTGTATACATTTTTTTATACGTATTTACTTCATTTTATGTGTATTTTGTATATATATTTTTATAGAAATCTACGTTATTTTATGTGTATTCGTATATATATTTTGAAACAAATTTACATTGTTTATATGTATTTTGCATATCTATTTCAATACAAATTTACCTTATTGTATGTGTTTTTTCTATATTTTTTTTAATACAAATTTAATTTTTGATGTGTATTTTGGTATATATATTTTTATAAATAAAAAAAATGCGTTATTTTATGGGTATTTTTTTAAATATTTTGATACAAATCTACATTATTTTGTGTATTTTGTATATACATTTCAATTCAAATTTAGCTTATTTTATCTGTATTTTGTATATCTATTTTCATACGAATTTAGTTACTTCTGTGTATTTTTGTATATAGTTTTATACAAATTTACGTTATTTTATGTGTATTATGTATATTTATATTTATACAAATACACATTCTTTTATTGGTATTTTGTTTATTTATTTTGATACCAATTTACATTATTTTATGTGTTTTTTGTATACATTTTTTATACGTATTTACTTCATTTTATGTGTATTTTGTATATTTATTTTCATAGAAATCTACGTTATTTTATGTGTATTCGTATATATATTTTGAAAAAAATTTACATGGTTTTATGTATATTTTGCATATCTATTTCAATACAAATTTACCTTATTGTATGTGCATTTTGTATATTTATTTTAATACAAATTCAAATATTTTATGTGTGTCTTGGTATAAATATTTTTATAAAAAATGCGTTATTTTATGGGTATTTTGCATCTTAATTTTCATACAAATTTACATTATTTTATTAATATTCTGTGTATTTATTTTGATACGATTTTTTATTATTCTATTTGTGTTTTGTATATATTTTTTTATACATATTTACATTATTTAATGTGTATTTCTTAAATATATTTTATACAAATTTACGTTATTTTATGCGCATCTGTTAAAATATTTTGATACAAATTTACATTTACATTTACATTGTTTATTTTTTTATATATTTTCATACAAATTTTCGTTATCTTATGTGTATTTTGTATATTTATTTTTTCTACAAATATACGTTCTTTTATCTGAATTTTGTTTATTGAATTTGAAACGAATTTACCTTATTTTGTATATCTATTTTCATTCAAATTAAAATACTTCTGTGTATTTTTGTATATAGTTTTATATAAATTTACGTTATTTTATGTGTATTTTGTATATTTATATTTATACAAACACACATTCTTTTATTGGTATTTTTTTATTTATTTTGATACGAATTTACATTATTTTATGTGTATTTTGTATACATTTTTTTATACGTATTTACTTCATTTTATGTGTATTTTGTATATATATTTTTATAGAAATCTACGTTATTTTATGTGTATTCGTATATATATTTTGAAACAAATTTACATTGTTTTATATGTATTTTGCATATATATTTCAATACAAATTTACCTTATTGTATGTGTTTTTTATATATTTACTTTAATACAAATTTAATTTTTTATGTGTATTTTGGTATATATATTTAAAAAAAAAAGCGTTATTTTATGGGTATTTTGCCTCTTTATTTTCATACATATTTACATTATTTTATTAATATTCTGTGTATTTATTTTGATACGATTTTACATTATTCTATTTGTGTTTTGTATATAATTTTTTATACAAATTTACGTTATTTTAAGTGTATTTGTTTATGTCTTTTCATTCAAATTTACATTATTTTATGTGTATTTTGTATATGTATTTCAATACAAATTTACCTAATTTTATGTGTATTTTGTATATTTATTTTCATTCAAATTTAAAATATTTTTGTGTATTTTTGCATATAGTTTGATACAAATTTAGGTTATTTTATGTGTATTTTGTATATCTATTTTCATTCAAATACACATTCTTTTATTGATATTTCGTTTATTTATTTTGACGCGAATTTACAGTATTTAATGTTTATTTTGTATAATTTTTATACGTATTTACATAATTTCATGTGTATTTTGTATATATATTCCTATAGAAATCAACGTTATTTTATGTGTATTCGTATATATATTTTGAAACAAATTTACACTGTTTTATGTGTATTTTTCAATACAAATTTACCTTATTGTATGTGCATTTTGTATATTAATTTTAATACAAATTTAATTATTCTATGTGTATTTTTGTATATGTATTTTTTTAAAAATATGCTTTATTTTATGGGTATTTTGCATCTTTATTTTCATACAAATTTAAATTATTTTATTGATATTCTGTGTACTTATTTTGATACGATTTTACATTATTCTATGTATAACAAAAATAAATACAGAATACACAAAAATAGATATGCAAAATACATATAAACAATGTAAATTTGTTTCAAAATATATATACGAATACACATGAAATAAGGTAGATTTCTATAAAAATATATATACAAAATACATATAAAATTAAGTATCATACAAATACACATTCTTTTCATGATATTTTGTTTATTTATTTTGACACGAATTTCTATTATTTGATATGTATTTTGTATATATTTTTATACGTATTTACATAATTTCATATGTATTTTGTATATATATTTCTATAGAAATCTACTTTATTTTATGTGTATTCGTATATATATTTTGAAACAAATTTACATTGTTTTATATGTATTTTTGAATATCTCTTTCAATACAAATTTACCTTACTGTATATGCATTTTGTATATTTATTTCAATACAAATTTAAATATTTTATGTGTATTTTGGTATATATATTTTTATAAAAAATGCGATAATTTCTGGGAATTTTGCATCTTTATTTTCATACAAATTTACATTATTTTATTGATATTCTGTGTATTTATTTTGATACGATTTTACATTATTCTATTTGTTTTTTGTATATATTTTTTTATACACATTTACATTATTTAATGTGTATCTTGCATATATATTTTATACAAATTTACGTTATTTTAAGTGTATTTGTTTAAATATTTTCATTCAAATTTACATTATTTGATGTGTATTTTGTATATGTATTTCAATACAAATTTACCTAATTTTATGATTATTTTGTATATTTCTTTTCAAACAAATTTTAATTATTTTTGTGTATTTTTGTATATAGTTTTATACAAATTTATGTTATTTTATGTACGCATTTACATTATTTAGTGTGTGTTTTGTATATATATTTTTTATGCAAATTTACCTTATTTTATGTGCATTTTTGTACATATATTTTTTATAGAAATCTGCTTTATTTGTATATGTTTTCTCATACAAATTTACATTATTTTATTGCTATTTTGGTTATTTATTTTGATACGAATTACATAATTATATGTGTATTTTGAACATATTTTTTATACGTATTTACATTACTTAATGTGTATTTTGTTTATATATTTTTAAACAAATCTACGTTATTATATGTATTTGTATAAATATTTTGATACAGATTTACATTATTTTATGTATTTTGTATGTACATTTCAATTCCAAGTTAGCTTATTTTAGCTGTATTTTGTATATATATTTTCATACAAATTTAATTACTTCTTTGTATTTTTCTATATAGTTTTATACAAATTTACGATATTTTATGTGTATTTTGTATATTTATATTTATACAAATACACATTCTTTTACTGGTATTTTGTTTATTATTTTTGATACGATATTTATGTGTATTTTGTATTCATTTTTTAATACGTATTTACTTCATTTTATGTGTATTTTGTATATATTTTTATAGAAATCTTCGTTATCTTATGTGTATTCGTATATATATATTTTGAAACAAATTTACATTGTTTTATATGTATTTTGCATATCTATTTCAATACAAATTTACCTTATAGTATGTGCATTTTTTATATTTATTTTAATACAAATTTTAATATTTTATGTGTATTTTGGTATATATATTTTTTAAAAAATGCGTTATTTCATGGCTATTTTGCATCTTTATTTTCATACAAATTTACATTTTTTTTTAATATTCTGTGTATTTATTTTTGATACGATTTTACATTATTCTATTTGTGTTTTGTATATATTTTTTTATACATATTTACATTATTTAATGTGTATTTTGTATATATATTTGATACAAATTTACGTTATTTTAAGTGTATATGTTTATATATTTTCATTCAAATTTCCATTATTTTATGTGTATTTTGTATATGTATTTCAAAACAAATTTACCTAATTTTATGTGTATTTTGTATATTTATTTTCATACAAATTTAAATTATTTTTGTGTATTTTTGTATATAGTTTAATACAAACAGGTTATTTTATGAGTATTTTGTATATCTATTTTCATACAAATACACATTCTTTTTTTTGATATTTTGTTTATTTCTTTTGATGAGAATTTAAATTATTTAATGTGTATTTTGTATATATATATTTTTATACGTATTTACATCATTTCATGTGTATTTTGTATATATATTTCTATAGAAATCTATGTTACTTTATGTGTATTCGTATATAGATTTTTAAACAAATTTGCACTTTTATGTGCATTTTGTATATTTTTTCAATACATATTTACCTTGTTGTACGTGCATTTTGTATATTAATTTTAATACAAATTTAATTATTCTATGTGTATTTTTGTATATGTATTTTTAAAAAAATATGTTTTATTTTATGGGTATTTTGCATCTTTATTTTCATACAAAATTACATTATTTTATTGATATTCTGTGTATTTATTTTGATACGATTTTACATTATTCTATGTATATTTTGTATATCTATTTTATACAAATGTACGTTATTTTACGTGAATTTTTTTTCATTTCATACAAATTTACATTATTTTATGTGTATTTTGTACATGTATTTAAATACAAATTTAACTAATTATATGTGTATTTTGTATATCTATTTTCATACAAATTGAAATTTATTTTTTTGTTGTTTTGTATATATTTTTATTCAAATTTTCGTAATTTTGTGTATTTTGTATATTTATTTTCCTACAAATATACGTTCTTTTATCGGAATTTTGTTTATTTATTTTGATACGAATTTTCATTTTTTTAGGTGTATTTGAAATAAATATTTTTATACTTATATACATAATTTTATATGTATTTTGAATATATATTTTCATAGAAATTTACTCTATATGTTTATACAAAAAAACACAAAAATAATTTAAATTTGTATGAAAATAAATATACAAAATACACATAAAATTAGGTAAATTTGTATTTAAATACATATACAAAATACACTTAAAATAATGTAAATTTGAATGAAAATATATAAACAAATACTTAAAATAACGTTAATTTGTATAAAATATATATAAAAAATACACATTAAACAATGAAAATATGTATAAAAAATATACAAAACACAATATATATATATATATATATATATATATATATATATATATATATATATATATATATATATATATATATATATATATATATATATATATATATATATATATATATATATATATATATATATATATATATATATATATATATATATATATATATATATATATACAAAATACACATAAAATGAAGTAAATACGTTTAAAAAAAATGTATACAAAATACTCATAAAATAATGTAAATTCGTATCAAAATAAATAAACAAAATACCAATAAAAGAATGTGTATTTGTATAAATATAAATATACAAAATACACTTAAAATAACGTAAATTTATATAAAACTATATACAAAAATACACAGAAGTAATTAAATTTATATGAAAATATATACAAAATACACACAAAATAAGCTAAATTTGAATTGAAATATATATACAAAATATTTGAAATAAATTTGTATCAAAATATTTATACAAATACACATATAATAACGTAAATTTGTATGAAAATATATAAACAAAATACACATTAAATAATTTAAATACGTATAAAAAAATATGTACAAAATACACATATAATCATGTAATTCGTATCAAAATAAATAAACAAAATACCAATAAAATATTATAAATTTGTATGAGTAAACGTGTATGTTGCCTATTTTTTCAATATAAATTTACCTTATTATATTCGCATTTTCTATATTAATTTTAATACAAATTTAATTATTCGATGTGTATTTTTGTATCTATTTTTATAAACATATCCTTTATTTTTTGGGTATTTTGCATCTTTATTTTCATACAAATTTACATTATTTTATTGATATTCTGCTCATTCATTTTGATACCAATTTACATTATTCTATGTGTATTTTGTATATATTTTTCATACAAATTTACGTTATTTTATGTGTATTTCTTTAGATATTTTGACACAAATTTACAATATTTTATGGGTATTTTGTATATACATTTCAAAAGAAATTTACATAGTTTTATGTGTATTTTGTATATCTATTTTCATACAAACTCAAATTATTTCTATGTATTTTTGTATATATTTTAATACAAATTTTAGTTATGATATGTGTATTTTGTAAATTTATTTTCATTCATATATATATTATTTTATTGGTGTTTTGTTGATTTATATTGATACGAATTTACATTATTTTATATGTACTTTGTATATATATATTTTATACGCTTTTACATTATTTAATATTTATTTTGAATATATATTTTTATACAAATTCATGGTATTTTATGTGTATTTGTATATATTTTCATATAAATTTACATTATTTTATGTGTATTTTGTACATATGTTTTATTACAAATCTACCTTATTTTATGTTTCTTTTGTATGTGTTTTTTGTATATATATATTTATCCATATACACATTCTTTTATTGGTATTTTGTTTATTTATTTTAATTCGAATTTACATTATTTTATGTGTATTTTGTATACATTTTTTTATACGTATTTACTTAATTTTATGTGCATTTTGTATATATATTTTTATAGAAATCTACGTTTTTTTATTTGTATTCGTATATATATTTTGAAACAAATTTACATTGTTTTATATGTATTTTTGCATATTTCTTTCAATACAAATTTATCTTATTGTATGTGCATTTTGTATATTTATTTCAATGCAAATTTAAATATTTTATGTGTATTTTGGTATATATATTTTTATAAGATTACGAAAATTTGAATAAAAATATATACAAAAAAACAAAAAAATAAATTTCAATTTGTATGAAAATAGATATACAAAATACACATATAATTAGTTAAATTTGTATTTAAATACATGAACAAAATACACATAAAATAATATAAATTTGTATGAAATGAAAACAAATTCACAAAATTCGCGTAAAAAAAATAAAAAAAATATCAATAAAAGAATGTGTATTTGTATGAAAATAGATATACAAATACACATAAAATAACAGAAATTTGTATCAAACTATATACAAAAATACACAAAAATATTTTAAATTTGTATGAAAATAAATATACAAAATACACATAAAATTAGGTAAATTTGTATTGAAATACATACACAAAATACACATAAAATAATGTAAATTTGAATGAAAATACATAAACAAATACACTTAAAATAACGTAAATTTGTATAAAAGATATGTACAAAACACAAATAGAATAATGTAAAATCGTATCAAAATAAATACACAGAATATTAATAAATTTGTATGAAAATAAAGAAGCAAAATACCCATAAAATAACGCATTTTTTTTATTTATAAAAATATATATACCAAAATACACATCAAAAAATTAAATTTGTGTTAAAATAAATATACAAAAAACACATACAATAAGGTAAATTTGTATTGAAATAGATATACAAAATACATATAAAACAATGTAAATTTGTTTCAAAATATATATACGAATACACATAAAATAACGTAGATTTCTATAAAAATATATATACAAAATACACATAAAATGAAGTAAATACGTATAAAAAAATGTATACAAAATACACATAAAATAATGTAAATTCGTATCAAAATAAATAAACAAAATACCAATAAAAGAATGTGTATTTGTATAAATATAAATATACAAAATACACATAAAATAACGTAAATTTATATAAAACTATATACAAAAATACACAGAAGTAATTAAATTTGTATAAAAATATATACACAATACACACAAAATAAGGTAAATTTGAGTTGAAATACATATACAAAATTCATGAAATAAAGTAAATTTGTATCAAAATGTTTATACAAATACACATATAATAACGTAAATTTGTATGAAAATATATAAACAAAATACACATTAAATAATTTAAATACGTATAAAAAAATATGTACTAAATACACATATAATCATATAATTCGTATCAAAATAAATAAACAAAATACAAATAAAATATTATAAATTTGTATGAGTAAACGTGTATGTTGGATATTTTTTCAACACAAATTTACCTTATTATATACGCATTTTGTATATTAATTTTAATACAAATTTAATTATTCGATGTGTATTTTTGTATCTGTATTTTTATAAACATATGGTTTATTTTTTGGGCATTTTGCATCATTATTTTTATACAAATTTACATTATTTTATTGATATTCTGCTCATTCATTTTGATACGAATTGACATTATTCTATGTGTATTTTGTATATATTTTTCATACAAATTTACGTTATTTTATGTGTATTTGTTTATATATTTTGACACAAATTTCCAATATTTTATGGGTATTTTGTATATACATTTCAAAAGAAATTTACCTAGATTTATGTGTATTTTGTATATCTATTTTCATACAAACTCAAATTATTTCTATGTATTTTTGTATATATTTTAATACAAATTTTATTTATGTTATGTGTATTTTGTAAATTTATTTTCATTCAAATATATATTATTTTATTGGTGTTTTTTTATTTATATTGATACGAATTTACATTATTTTATATGTACTTTGTATATATATTTTTATACGCTTTTACATTATTTAATATTTATTTTGATTATATTTTTTATACAAATTCATTGTATTTTATGTGTATTTGTATATATATTTTCATATAAATTTACATTATTTTATGTTTATTTTGTACATATATTTTATTACATATCTTCCTTATTTTATGTTTATTTTGTATCTGTATTTTGAATATTTATATTTATCCAAATACACATTCTTTTTAGTATTTTGTTTATTTATTTTAATTCAATTTACATTATTTTATGTGTATTTTGTATACATTTTTTTATACGTATTTACTTAATTTTATGTATTTTTTATATATATTTTTATACAATTCTAAGTTTTTTATTTGTATTCGTATATTTATTTTGAAACAAATTTACATTGTTTTATATGTATTTTTGCATATCTCTTTCAATACAAATTTACCTTATTGTATGTGCATTTTGTATATTTATTTCAATGCAAATTTAAATATTTTATGTGTATGTTGGTATATATATTTTTATAAGAAATGCGCTATTTTATGGGAATTTTGCATCTTTATTTTCATACAAATTTACATTATTTTATTAATATTCGGTGTATTTATTTTGATACGATGTTACATTATTCTTTTTTTTTTGTATATACTTTTTTATACATATTTACATTATTTAATGTGTATCTTGCATATATATTTTATACAAATTTATTATCTATTATCTATTTTCATACAAATACACATTTTTTTCATGATATTTTGTTTATTTATTTTGACACGAATTTACATTATTTGATATGTATTTTGTATATATATTTTTATACGTATTTACATGATTTCATATGTATTTTGTAAATATATTTCTATAGAAATCTACTTTATTTTATGTGTATTCGTATATATATTTTGAAACAAATTTACATTGTTTTATATGTATTTTTTAATATCTCTTTCAATACAAATTTACCTTACTGTATAAGCATACAAAGTGTATTTTGGTATCAATAATTTTATAAAAAATGCGTTATTTTATAGGAATTTTGCATCTTAATTTTCATACAAAGTTGCATTATTTTATTAATATTCTGTGTATATATTTTGATATGATTTTACATTATTCTATTTGTGTTTTGTATATATTTTTTTATACATATTTACATTATTTAATGTGTATTTTGTACATATATTTCATACAAATTTACGTTATTATATGTGTATTTGTTTATATATTTTCTTTCAAATTTACATTATTTTATGTGTATTTTGTATATGTATTTCAATACAAATTAACCTAATTTTATTTATTTTCATACGAATTGAAATTATTTTTGTTTATTTTTTTATATATTTTCATACAAATTTTCGTTATTTTATGTGTATTTTGTATATATTTTTTTCTACAAATATACGTTCTTTTATCTGAATTTTGTTTATTGAATTTGAAACGAATTTACCTTATTTTGTATATCTATTTTCATACAAATTAAAATACTTCTGTGTATTTTTGTATATAGTTTTTATAAATTTTAGTTATTTTATGTGTATTTTGTATATTTATATTTATACAAATACACATTCTTTTATTGGAATTTTGTATATTTATTTTGATGCGAATTTACATTATTTTATGTGTATTTTGTATACATTTTTTTATACGTATTTACTTAATTTTATGTGTATTTTGTATATATATTTTTATGGAAATCTACGTTATTTTATGTGTATTCGTATATATATTTTGAAATAAATTTACATTGTTTTATATGTATTTTGCATATCTATTTCAATACAAATTTACCTTATTGTATGTGTTTTAAATATATTTATTTTAATACAAATTTAATTTTTTTATGTGTATTTTGGTATATATGGTAAGGTAAACTTGTATTGAAAGAGATATTAAAAAATACATATAAAACAATATAAATTTGTTTCAAAATATATATACGAATACACATAAAATAACGTAGATTTCTATAAAAATATTTACAAAATACACATAAAATGAAGTAAATACGTATAAAAAAATTAATACAAAAGACACATACAAATCGTATCAAAATAAATAAACAAAAATACAGCTAAAATAAGCTAAATTTGAATTGAAATGTACATACAAAATACATAATGTAAATCTGTATCAAAATATTTATACAAATACATATAATAACATAGATTTGTTTAAAATATATAAACAAAATACACATTAAGTAATGTAAATATGTATATAAAAATATGTACATAAAATATATGTACAAATGTGCACATAAAATAAAGTAAATTTGCATAAAAATATACATACAAAACAGACACTAAATAATGTAAATGCATAAAATAACCTAAATTTGTATAAAATATATACAAAATACACAAAAATAATTTAAATTTGTTTGAAAAGAAATATACAAAATACTCATAAAATTAGGTAAATTTGTATTGAAATACATATACAAAATACACATCAAGTAATGTAAATTTGAATAAAAATATATAAACAAATACACTTATAATAACGTAAATTTCTATAAAATATATATGCAAGATACACATTAAATAATGTAAATGTATATAAAAAAATATATACAAAAAACAAATAGAATAATGTAAAATCGTATCAAAATAAATACACAGAATATCAATAAAATAATGTAAATTTGTATGAAAATAAAGATGCAAAATTCCCAAAAATTATCGCATTTTTTATAAAAATATATTTACCAAAATACACATAAAATATTTAAATTTGTATTGAAATAAATATACAAAATGCATATACAGTAAGGTAAATTTGTATAGAAAGAGAGATTCAAAAATACATATAAAACAATGTAAATTTGTTTCAAAATATATATACGAATACACATAAAATAAAGTAGATTTCTATAGAAATATATTTACAAAATACATATGAAATTATGTAAATACGTATAAAAATATATATACAAAATACATATCAAATAATGTAAATTCGTGTCAAAATAAATAAACAAAATATCATGAAAAAAAATGTGTATTTGTATGAAAATAGATAATAGATAATAAATTTGTATAAAATATATATGCAAGATACACATTAAATAATGTAAATATGTATAAAAAAGTATATACAAAAAAAAAAATAATGTAACATCGTATCAAAATAAATACACCGAATATTAATAAAATAATGTAAATTTGTATGAAAATAAAGATGCAAAATTCCCATAAAATAGCGCATTTCTTATAAAAATATATATACCAACATACACATAAAATATTTAAATTTGCATTGAAATAAATATACAAAATGCACATACAATAAGGTAAATTTGTATTGAAAGAGATATGCAAAAATACATATAAAACAATGTAAATTTGTTTCAAAATATATATACGAATACAAATAAAAAAACGTAGATTTCTATAAAAATATATATACAAAATACACATAAAATTAAGTAAATACGTATAAAAAAATGTATACAAAATACACATAAAATAATGTAATTTCTAATTAAAATAAATGTAAATATGAATGAAAATATATAAACAAATACACTTAAAATAACGTAAATTTGTATAAAATATATATGCAAGATACACATTAAATAATGTAAATGTGTATAAAAAAATATCAATAAAATAATGTAAATTTGTATGAAAATAAAGATGGAAAATTCCCAAAAATTATCGCATTTCTATAAAAATATATATACAAAATACACATAAAATTAAGTAAATACGTATAAAAAAATGTATACAAAATACACATAAAATAATGTAAATTCGATTTAAAATAAATAAACAAAATACCAATAAAAGAATGTGTATTTGGATAAATATAAATATACAAAATACTTATACAAAATAAACATAAAATAAGGTAGATTTGTAATAAAATATATGTACAAAATACACATAAAATAATGTAAATTTATATGAAAATATATATACAAATACACATAAAATACCATGAATTTGTATAAAAATATATATTCAAAATAAATATTAAATAATGTAAGAGCGTATAAAAATATATATACAAAGTATATATAAAATGAAAATTAAGATGCAAAATATCTATAAAATAACGCATATTTTATAAAATTATTGATACCAAAATACATATAAAATATTTGAACTTGTTTTAAAATAAATATACAAAATGCACATACAATAAGGTAAATTTGTATTGAAATAGATATGCAAAATACATATAAAATAATGTAAATTTGTTTCAAAATATATATACGAATACACATAAAATAACGTAGATTTCAATAAAAATACATATACTAAATACACATAAAATTAA
This sequence comes from Eriocheir sinensis, assembly GCF_024679095.1. Taxonomy (NCBI): domain Eukaryota; kingdom Metazoa; phylum Arthropoda; class Malacostraca; order Decapoda; family Varunidae; genus Eriocheir; species Eriocheir sinensis. The sequence continues at coordinate 262,725 of NW_026111522.1, forward strand.
ATAAATACGTATAAAAAAATGTATACAAAATACACATAAAATAATGTAAATTCGTATAAATGTAAATAAACAATATACCAATAAAAGAATGTGTATTTGTATAAATATAAATCTACAAAATGCACATAAAATAGCGTAAATTTTTATAAAACTATATACATAAAATAACGCAAATTACTATAAAAATATATGTACAAAATTGAACTTTAAATAAATTTGCATAAAAATATATATACAAAACACACATTAGATAATGTAAATGAGTATAAAAATATGTATACAAAATACCTATGAAATAATCTAAATTCGTATCGAATTAAATTAAGAAATACCAATAAAATAATGTAATTTTGGATGAAAATATATATACAAAAAACACATAAAATAACTTAAATACAAATACAAATATACACATAAAATAATTTAAAATTGAATGAAATAAATATACAAAATAAACATAAAATAAGGTAAATTTGTAATGAAATATATGAAAAAATACACATAAAATAATATAAATTTGTATGAAAATATATATACAAATACACATTAAATAACATGAATTTGTATAAAATTTGTATCAAAATATATACTTATACACACAATAAGATAACGTAATTTTTTTTATGAATATGTATATACAAAATACACCTAAAATAATTTAAATACGTAGAAAAATATCTATACAAAAAACACATAAAATAATGTAAATATGTATGAAAATATATAAACAAATACACATAAAATAATGAAAATTTGGATAAAATATAAATACAAAATGAACATTAAATAATGTAAATATATATATATATAAAAATATATACAAAAAACACATAGAATAATGTTAAATCGTATCAAAATAAATAAAGAGTATATCAATAAAATAATGTAAATTTGTATGAAAATAAAGATGCAAAATATCCATATAATAACGCATATTTGCATAAAAATATATATACAAAATACATATAAAATAATTAAATTTGTATTAAAATAAATATACAAAATGCACGTACAATAAAGTAAATTTGTATTGAAATAGATATGCAAAATACACATTAATAATGTAAATTTGTATCAAAATATATATACGAATACTCATAAAATAGAGTAAATTTTTATGAAAATATACATACAAAATAGATATATAAAATACACATATAACTAGTTAAATTTGTATTTAAATACATGTACAAAAAACACATAAAATAATGTAGATTTGTATGAAATGAAAACAAATACATTATATATAAAATATATATACAAAATACACATAGAATAATGTAAAATCATATCAAAATAAATACACAGAATATCAATAAAATAATGTAAATTTGTATGAAAATAAAGATGCAAAATACCCATAAAATAAAGCATATTTTTATAAAAATACATATACAAAAATATACATAGATTAATCAAATTTGTGTTAAAATTAATATACAAAATGCACATGTATTTTGTATATATATTTTTATACAAATCTACGTTATTTTATGTGTATTCGTATATATATTTTGAAACAAATTTACATTGATTTATATGTATTTTGCATATATATTTCAATATAGATTTAATTTATTGTATGTGTATTTTGTATATTTATTTTAATACAAATTAATTTTTTCATGTGTATTTTGGTATATATATTTTTATAAAAAAATGCGTTATTTAATGGGTATTTTGCATCTTTATTTTCATACAAATTTACATTGTTTTAATATTCTGTGTATTTATTTTGATACGACCTTTATTCTATTTGTGTTTTGTATATATTTTTTTATACATATTTACATTATTTAATGTGTATTTTGTATATTTTAAAACAAATTTACGTTATTTTATGCGCATCTGTTAAAATATTTTGATACAAATTTACATTATATTATATACAAAATGCATATACAATAAGGTAAATTTGTATTGAAAAAATATGCAAAATACACAGAAAACAGTGTAAATTTATTTCAAAATCTATATACGAATACTCATAAATCAACGTAGATTTCTATAGAAATACATATACAAAATACACATCAAATGATGTAAACACGTATAAAAATATATATATATATATATATATATATATAAAATACACATTAAATAATGTAATTTCGCGTCAAAATAAATAAACAAAATATCAATAAAAGAATGTGTATTTGTATGAAAATAGATATACAATATACACATAAAATCACCAAAATTTGTATAAAACTATATACAAAAATACACAAAAATAATTTTAATTTGTATGAAAATAAATATACAAAACACACATAAAATTAGGTAAATTTGTCTTGAAATACATTTACAAAATACACATAAAATAATGTAAATTTGAATGAAAATATATAAACAAATACACCTAAAATAACGTAACTTTGTATAAAATATATATAAAAAATACACATTAAATAATGTAAATATGTATAAAAAAATATACAAAATACAAATAGAATAATATAAAATCGTATCAAAATAAATACACACAATATTAATAAAATAATGTAAATTTGTATGCAAATTAAGATGCAAAATACCGATAAAATAACGCATTTAAAAAAAATATATATATATATATATATATATATATATATATATATATATATATATATATATATATATATATATATATATATATATATATATATATATATATATATATATAAAAATAAATATACAAAATGCACATACAATAAGGTAAATTTGTATTGAAATAGATATGCAAAATACATATAAAACCCTGTAAATTTTTTTCAAAATATATATACGAATACACATAAAATAGCATAGATTTCTATGAAAATAAATATACAAAATACACATAAAATGAAGTAAATACGCATAAAAAAAGGTATACAAAATACACATAAAATAATGTAAACCCGTATCAAAATAAATAAACAAAATACTAATAAAAGAATGAGTATTGTATAAATATAAATATACAAAATACAAATAAAATAACGTAAATTTATATAAAACTATATGCAAAAATACACAAAAGTAATTAAATTTGTGTGAAAATAGATATACAAAATACATGTGTATTTTGTATATTTATTTTCATACAAATTGATATTATTTTTGTTTATTTTTTTACATATTTTCATACAAATTTTCGTTATTTTATATGTATTTTGTATATTTAATTTTTCTACAAATATACGTTCTTTTATCTGAATTTTGTTTATTGAATTTGAAACGAATTTACCTTATTTTGTATATCTATTTTCATACAAATTAAAATACTTCTATGTATTTTTGTATATAGTTTTATATAAATTTACGTTATTTTATGTGTATTTTGTATATTTATATTTATACAAATACACATTCTTTTATTGGTATTTTGTATATTTATTTTGATACGAATTTACATTATTTTATGTATATCTATTTTCATACATATACACATTTTTTATTGATATTTTGTTTATTTATTTTGACGCGAATTTACAGTATTTAATGTGTATTTTGTATATATATTTTTATACGTATTTACATCATTTCATGTGTATTTTGTATATATATTCCTATAGAAATCAACGTTATTTTATGTGTATTCGTATATATATTTTGAAACAAATTTACACTGTTTTATGTGTATTTTTATTTTCAATACAAACTTACCTTATTGTATGTGCATTTTGTATATTAATTTTAATACAAATTTAATTATTCTATGTGTATTTTTGTATATGTATTTTTAAAAAAAATGTGCTTTATTTTATAGGTATTTTGCATCTATATTTTCATACAAATTTAAATTATTTTATTGATATTCTGTGTACTTATTTTGATACGATTTTACATTATTCTATGTATAACAAAATAGATACAAAATACAAAAATGGATATGCAAAATACATATAAACAATGTAAATTTGTTTCAAAATATATATACGAATACACATGAAATAAGGTAGATTTCTATAAAAATATATATACAAAATACACATAAAATTAAGTAAATACGTATAAAAAATGTATAAAAAATACATATAAAATAATGTAAATTAGTATCAAAATAAATAAACAAAATACCAATAAAAGAATGTGTATTTGTATAAATATATATATACAAAATACACATTAAATAATATAAATTTGTTTAAAACTATATAAAATACACATGAAATGATGTAAATACGTATAAAAATATTAATACAAAATACACATTAAGTAATGTTAATTCGCGTTAAAATAAATAAACAGAATATCAATAAAAGAATGTGTATTTGTATGAAAATAGATATACAAAATACACATAAAATAACCTAAATTTGTATCAAACTATATACAAAAATACACAAAAATATTTTAAATTTGTATGGAAATAAATATACAAAATACACATAAAATTAGGTAAATATGTATTGAAATACATACACAAAATACACATAAAATAATGTAAATTTGAATGAAAATACATAAACAAATACACTTAAAATAACGTAAATTTGTATAAAAAATATGTACAAAACACAAATAGAATAATGTAAAATCGTATCAAAATAAATACACAGAATATTAATAAAATAATGTAAATTTGTATGAAAATAAAGAAGCAAAATACCCATAAAATAACGCATTTTTTTTATTTATAAAAATATATATACCAAAATACACATCAAAAAATTTAATTTGTATCAAAATAAATATACAAAAAACACATACAATAAGGTAAATTTGTATTGAAATAGATATGCAAAATACATATAAAACAATGTAAATTTGTTTCAAAATATATATACGAATACACATAAAATAACGTAGATTTCTATAAAATATATATACAAAATACACATAAAATGAAGTAAATACGTATAAAAAATGTATACAAAATACACATAAAATAATGTAAATTCGTATCAAAATAAATAAACAAAATACCAATAAAAGAATGTGTATTTGTATAAATATAAATATACAAAATACACATAAAATAACGTAAATTTATATAAAACTATATACAAAAATACACAAAAGTAATTAAATTTGTATGAAAATAGATATACAAAATACAGATAAAATAAGCTAAATTTGAATTGAAATGTATATACAAAATACATAAAATAATGTAAATTTGTATCAAAATATTTATAAAAATACATATAATAACGTAAATTTGTTTAAAAATATATAAACAAAATACACATTAAGTAATGTAAATACGTATAAAAAATATGTACAAAATACACATATAATCATTTAATTCGTATCAAAATAAATACACAGAATATCAATAAAATAATTTAAATTTGTATGAGAAAACATATACAAATACATATAAAATAACGCAAATTTCTATAAAAATATATATACAAAATTTGGATAAAAATATATATACAAAACACACAATAAATAATGTAAATGCGTACATAAAATAACCTAAATTTGTATAAAACTATATACAAAATACACAAAAATAATTTAAATTTGTTTGAAAAGAAATATACAAAATACACATAAAATTAGGTAAATTTGTATTGAAATACATATACAAAATACACATAAAATAATGTAGATTTGTTTCAAAATATATATACGAATACACATAAAATAACGTAGATTTCTATAAAAATATATAAATAATGTAAATGTGTATAAAAAAAAATATATACAAAAAACAAATAGAATAATGTAAAATCGTATCAAAATAAATACAGAGAATATCAATAAAATAATGTAAATTTGTGTGAAAATATAGATGCAAAATTCTAAAATTATCGGATTTTTTATAAAAATATATTTACCAAAATACACATAAAATATTTAAATTTGTATTGAAATAAATATACAAAATGCATATACAGTAAGGTAAATTTGTATTGAAAGAGATATTCAAAAATACATATAAAACAATGTAAATTTGTTTCAAAATATATTTACGAATACACATAAAATAAAGTAGATTTCTATAGAAATATATATACAAAAAACATATGAAATTATGTAAATACGTATAAAAATATATATACAAAATACATATCAAATAATGTAAATTCGTGTAAAAATAAATAAAGAAAATATCATGAAAAGAATGTGTATTTGTATGAAAATAGATAATAGATAATAAATTTGTATAAAATATATATGCAAGATACACATTAAATAATGTAAATATGTATAAAAAAGTATATACAAAAAAAAATAGAATAATGTAACATCGTATAAAATTAAATACACCGAATATTAATAAAATAATGTAAATTTGTATGAAAATAAAGATGCAAAATTCTATAAAATAACGCATTTTATAAAAATATATATACCAAAATACACATAAAATATTTAAATTTGCATTGAAATAAATATACAAAATGCACATACAATAAGGTAAATTTGTATTGAAAGAGATATGCAAAAATACATATAAAATAATGTAAATTTGTTTCAAAATATATATACGAATACAAATAAAAAACGTAGATTTCTATAAAATATATATACAAATACACATAAAATAAAGTAAATACGTATAAAAATGTATACAAAATACACATAAAATTACGTAAATTCGAATTAAAATAAATAAACAAAATACCAATAAAAGAATGTGTATTTGGATAAATATAAATATACAAAATACACATACAAAATAAACATAAAATAAGGTAGATTTGTAATAAAATATATGTAGAAAATACACATAAAATAATGTAAATTTATATGAAAATATATATAAATACACATAAAATACCATGAATTTGTATAAAATATATATTCAAAATAAATGTTAAATAATGTAAAAGGTATAAAATATATATACAAAGTACATATAAAATAATGTAAATTGCATCAATATAAATCAACAAAACACCAATAAAATAATATATATTTGAAAGAAGATAAATTTACAAATACACATAATATAAATAAAATTTGTATTAAAATATATACCAAAATACATAGAAATAATTTGAGTTTGTATGAAAATAGATATACAAAATACACATAAAACTAGGTAAATTTCTTTTGAAATGTATATAAAAATAGCCATAAAATATTGTAAATTTCTGTCAAAATACACATAATTACACATAAAATAACGTAAATTTGTATGAAAAATAACAAATTTAATTACTTCTGTATTTTTGTATATAGTTTCATATAAATTTACGTTATTTTATGTGTATTTTGTATATTTATATTTATACAAATACACATTCTTTTATTGGTATTTTGTTTATTTATTTTCATACGAATTTACATTATTTTATGTGTATTTTGTATACATTTTTTTATACGTATTTACTTCATTTTATGTGTATTTTGTATATATATTTTTATAGAAATCTACGTTATTTTATGTGTATTCGTGTATTTATTTTGAAACAAATTTACATTGTTTTATATGTATTTTGCATATCTATTTCAATACAAATTTACCTTATTGTATGTGTTTTTTGTATATTTATTTTAATACAAATTTAATTTTTTGATGTGTATTTTGGTATATATATTTTAAAATAAAAAATGTGTTATTTTATGGGTATTTTGCCTTTATTTTCATACAAATTTACATTATTTTATTAATATTCTGTGTATTTATTTTGATACGATTTTACATTATTCTATTTGTGTTTTGTACATATTTTTTAATACAAATTTACGTTATTTTAAGTGTATTTGTTTATGTATTCTCATTCAAATTTACATTATTTTATGTGTATTTTGTGTATGTATTTCAATAAATTTACCTAATTTTATGTGTATTTTGTATATTTATTTTCATACATATTTAAAATATTTTGTGTATTTTGTATATAGTTTGATACAAATTTAGGTTATTTTATGTGTATTTTGTATATCTATTTTATACAAATACACATTCTTTTATTGATATTTTGTTTATTTCTTTTGACGCGAATTTACATTATTTAATGTGTATTTTATACATATTTTTATACGTATTTACATCATTTCATGTGTATTTTGTATAGTTTTAAACAAATTTATATTATTTAATGTGTATATATATATATATATATATATATATATATATATATATATATATATATATATATATATATATATATATATATATATATATATATATATATATATATATATATATATATATATATATATATATATATATATATATATATATATATATATATATATATATATATATATATATATATATATATATATATATATATATATATATATATATATATATATATATATATATATTTATACAAATACACATTCTTTTATTGGTATTTTGTTTATTTATTTTGATACTAATTTACATTATTTTATGTGTATTTTGTATACATTTTTTATACGTATTTAATTAATTTGATGTGTATTTTGTATATATATTTTTATAGAAATCTACCTTATTTCATGTGTATTCGTATATATATTTTGAAACAAATTTACATTGTTTATATGTATTTTGCATATCTATTTATGTGTATTCTGTATTTATTTAGGTTATATATAGAATAATGTAAAATCGTATCAAAATAAGTACACAGAATATCAATAAAATAATTTAAATTTGTATGAAAATAAAGATGCAAAATACCCATGAAATGAAGCATATTTTTTTTAAAAATACATATACAAAAATACACATAGAATAATTAAATTTGTATTAAAATTAATATACAAAATGCACATACAATAAGGTAAGTTTGTATTGAAAAATACACATAAAACAGTGTAAATTTGTTTCAAAATATATATACGAATACACATAAAATAACGTTGATTTCTATAGGAATATATATATAAAATACACATGAAATTATGTAAATACGTATAAAAATATATATACAAAATACACATTAAATACTGTAAATTCGCGTCAAAATAAATAAACGAAATATCAATAAAAGAATGTGTATTTGTATGAAAATAGATATACAAAATACACATAAAATAACCTAAATTTGTATCAAACTATATACAAAATACACAAAAATATTTTAAATTTGTATGAAAATAAATATACAGAATACACATAAAATTAGTTAAATTTGTATTGAAATACATATACAAAATACACATAAAATAATGTAAATTTGAATGAAAAGACATAAACAAATACACTTAAAATAACGTAAATTTGTATAAAAAAAATATATACAAACAAATAGAATAATGTAAATCGTATCAAAATAAATACACAGAATATTAATAAAATAATGTAAATTTGTATGAAAATAAATAGGCAAAATACCTAAAATAACGCATTTTTTTTATAAAATATATATACCAAAATACACATAAAAAATTTAATTTGTATTAAAATAAATATATAAAAAACACATACAATAAGGTAAATTTGTATTGAAATATATATGCAAAATACATATAAAACAATGTAAATTTGTTTCAAAATATATTTACGAATACACATAAAATAACGTAGATATCTATAAAAATATATATACAAAATACATAAAATGAAGTAAATACGTATAAAAATGTATACAAAATACACATAAAATAATGTAAATTGTATCAAAATAAATAAAAAATACCAATAAAAGAATGTGTATTTGTATAAATATATATACAAAATACACATAAAATAACGTAAATTTATATAAAACTATATAAAAAAATACACAGAAGTATTTTAATTTGTATGAAAATAGATATACAAAATAAGGTAAATTCGTTTCAAATTCAATAAACAAAATTCAGATAAAAGAACGTATATTTGTAGAAAAAATAAATATACAAAATACACATAGGATAACGAAAATTTGTATGAAAATATATAAAAAATAAACAAAATAGTTCAATTTGTATGAAAATAAATATACAAAATACACATGTATTTTGTATATCTATTTTCACACAAATTTAATTACTTTTGTGTATTTTTGCATATAGTTTTATATAAATTTACGTTATTTTATTTGTTTTTTGTTTATTTATATTTATACAATACACATTCTTTTATTAGTATTTTCTTTATTTATTTTCATACGAGTTTACATTATTTTATGTGTATTTTGTATACCTTTTTTTATACGTATTTACTTCATTTTATGTGTGTTTTGTATATTTATTTTCATATAAATCTATGTTATTTTATGTGTATTCGTATATATATTTCGAAAAAAATTTACATGGTTTTATATGTATTTTGCATATCTATTTCAATACAAATTTACCTTATTGTATGTGCATTTTGTATATTTATTTTAATACTAATTCAAATATTTTATGTGTGTCTTGGTATATATATTTTAAAAAAAAAATGCGTTATTTTATGGGTATTTTGCATCTTAATTTTCATACAAATTTACATTATTTTATTAATATTCTGTGTATTTATTTTGATACGATTTTATATTATTCTATTTGTGTTTTGTATATATTTTTTTATACATATTTACATTATTTAATGTGTATTTTTTATATATATTTTATACAAATTTACATTATTTTAAGTGTATTTGTTTATATATTTTCATTCAAATTTACATTATTTTATGTGTATTTTGTAAATGTATTTCAATACAAATTTACCTAATTTTATGTGTATTTTGTATATTTATTTTCATAGAAATTAGAATTATTTTTGTGTATTTTTTATATAGTTTTATACAAATTTAGGTGATTTTATGTGTATATTGTATATCTATTTTCAAACAAATACACATTCTTTTATTGATATTTTGTTTATTTATTTTGACACGATATAAAAATACACAATCTTTTTTATATATATATATATATATATATATATATATATATATATATATATATATATATATATATATATTTATATATATATATATATATATATATATATATATATATATATATATATATATATATATATTTTTTATTTATATACTTGATAACAACATGTGATGTGTTTTTTTTATATATATTTCTATAGAAATCTAAGTTGATTTATGAGTATTCGTATATAGATTTTGAAATAAATTTACACTGTTTTATGTGTTTTTTGGATATTTTTTCAATACAAATTTACCTTATTGTATATGCATTTTGTATATTAATTTTAATACAAATTTAATTATGCTATATGTATTTTTGTATATGTATTTTTATAAAAATATGCCTTATTTTATGGGTATTTTGCATTTTTATTTTCATACAAGTTTACATTATTTTATATATATTCTGTTTATTTTTTTTATTACATTATTCTATGTGTATTTTGTATATCTATTTTTATACGTATTTACTTAATTTTATGTGTATTTTGTATATATATTTTTATCGAAATCTACGTTATTTTATGTGTATTCGTATATATATTTTGAAACAAATTTACATTGTTTTATATGTATTTTTGCATATCTCTTTCAATACAAGTTTACCTTATTGTATGTGCATTTTGTATATTTATTTCAATACAAATTTAAATATTTTATGTGTATTTTGGTATATATATATTTTTATAAGAAATGCGCTATTTAATGGGAATTTTGCATTTTTATTTCATACAAATTTACATTATTTTATTATTATTCGGTGTATTTATTTTGATACGATTTCACATTATTCTATTTGGTTTTTGTATATATATTTTTTATACATATTTACATTATTTAATGTGTATCTTGCATATATATTTCATACAAATTTATTATCTATTATTTATTTTCATACAAATACACATTCTTTTCATGATATTTTGTTTATTTATTTTGACACGAATTTACCTTGATATGTATATTGTATATATATTTTTATACGTTTTTACATAATTTCATGTGTATTTTGTATATATATTTCTATAGAAATCTACGTTATTTTAAGTGTATTCGTATATATATTTTGAAACAAATTTACTTTGTTTTATATGTATTTTTGAATATCTCTTTCTATACATATTTACCTTACTGTATATGCATTTTGTATATTTATTTCAATACAAATTTAAATATTTTATGTGTATTTTGGTATATATTTTTTATAAAAAATGTGCTATTTTATGGGAATTTTGCATCTTTCTTTTCATACAAATTTACATTATTTTATTGATATTCTGTGTATTTATATTGATAGGATTTTTCATTATTCTATTTCTTTTTTGTATATATTTTTTATACACATTTACATTATTTAATGTGTATCTTGCATATATATTTTATACAAATTTACGTTATTTTAAGTGTATTTGTTTATATATTTTCATTCAAATTTACATTATTTTATGTGTATTTTGTATATGTATTTCAATACAAATTTACCTAATTTTATGATTATTTTGTATATTTCTTTTCATACAAATTTTAAATATTTTTTTGTATTTTTGTATATAGTTTTATACAAATTTAGGTTATTTTATGTACGCATTTACATTATTTAATTGTTGTTTTGTATATATATTTTATACAAATTTACTTTATATTATGTGCATTTTGTACATATATTTTTTAGAAATTTGCGTTAGTTTATGTGTATTTGTATATGTTTTCTCATACAAATTTACATTATTTTATTGCTATTTTGTTTATTTATTTTGATACGGATGAAAATAGATATACAAAATATACATAAAATAAACTAAATTTGTATTGAAATATATATACAAAATACATAAAATAATGTAAATTTGTATCAAAATATTTTAACAGATGCGCATAAAATAACGTAAATTTGTTTTAAAATATACAAAATACACATTAAATAATGTAAATATGTATAAAAAAATAAATACAAAACACAAATAGAATAATGTAAAATCGTATCAAAATAAATACACAGAAATTAATAAAACAATGTAAATTTGTATGAAAATAAAGATGAAAAACACCCATTAAATAAAGCATTTTTTATAAAAATATATATACCAAAATACACATGAAAAAATTAATTTGTATTAAAATAAATATACAAAATACACATAAATGAAGTAAATACGTATAAGAAAATAATATACAAAATACATATAAAATAATGTAAATTTGTATCAAAATAGATAAACAAAATACCAATAAAAGAATGTATTTGTATAAATATAAATATACAAAATACACATAAAATAACGTAAATTTGTATAAAACTATATACAAAATACACAGAAGTAATTAAATTCGTATGAAAATAGATATACAAAATAGAGATAAAATAAGCTAAATTTGAATTGAAATGTATATACAAAATACATAAAATAATGTAAATTTGTATCAAAATATTTATAAAAATACATATAATAACGTAAATTTGTTTAAAAATATATAAACAAAATACAGATTAAGTAATGTAAATACGTATAAAAAATATGTACAAAATACACATATAATCATGTAATTCGTATCAAACTAAATAAACAAAATATCAATAAAATAATGTAAATTTGTATGAGAAAACATATACAAATACATATAAAATAACGCTAATTTCTATAAAAATATATGTCCAAAAATGAACGTAAAATAAAGTAACTTTGGATAAAAATATATATACTAAACACATTAAATAATGTAAATGCGTACATAAAATAAATTTGTATAAAACTATATACAAAAATACACAAAAGTAATTTAAATTTGTATGAAAAGACATATACAAAATACACATAAAATAATGTAAATTTGAAAGAAAATATATAAACAGATACACATATAATAACGTAAATTTGTATGGAATATATATTCAAAATACACATTAAATAATGTAAATATGTATAAAAAATATATACAAAACACAAATAGAATAATGTAAAATCGTATCAAAATATATACACAGAATATTAATAAAATAATGTAAATTTGTATGAAAATTAAGATGCAAAATACCTATAAAATAACGCATTTTTTATAAAATTAATGATACCAAAATACACATAAAATATTTTAATTTGTACTAAAATAAATATTCAAAATGCACATACAATAAGGTAAATTTGTATTGAAATAGATATGCAAAATACATATAAAATAATGTAAATTTGTTTCAAAATATATATACGAATACACATAAAATAACGTAGATTTCTATAAAAATACATATTAATTAATAATATTAAGTAAATACGAATAAAAAAATGCATACAAAATACACATAAAATAATGTAAACTCGTATAAATGTAAATAAACAATATACCAATAAAAGAATGTGTATTTGTATAAATATAAATATACAAAATGCACATAAAATAACGTAAATTTATATAAAACTATATACATAAAATAACGCAAATTTCTATAAAAATATATGTACAAAAATGAACTTAAAATAAATTTGCATAAAAATATATATACAAAACACACTTTAGATAATGTAAATGAGTATAAAAATATGTATACAAAATACCTATGAAAAAATCTAAATTCGAATCGAATTAAATTAAGAAAATATCAATAAAATAATGTAATTTTGGATGAAAATATATATACAAAGTACACATAAAATAACCTAAATACAAATATATATATATATATATATATACACATAAAATAATTTAAAATTGAATGAAATAAATATACAAAATAAACATAAAATAAGGTAACCTAAAGATAACCTAAGATAACCTAAATACAAATACAAAAATACACATAAAATAATTTAAAATTGAATGAAATAAATATACAAAATAAACATAAAATAAGGTAAATTTGTAATAAAATATATGTAAGAATACACATAAAATAATATAAATTTGTATGAAAATATATATGCAAATACACATAAAATAGCATGAATTTGTATAAAATTTGTTTCAAAATATATACGTATACACACAATAAAATAACGTAAATTTTTATGAAAATGTATATATAAAATACACATAAAATATTTTATACGTAGAAAAATATATATAAAATACATAAAATAATGTAAATTGTAAAAATTAAATACACAATATTCCAATAAAAGATTGTATATATTTAGGATAATATATATACAAAAAACAAATAAAATAACTAAAATTTGTATAAAAATATATACAAAAATACACAAAAATAATTTAAATCTGTTTGAAAATAAATATGCAAAATACACATAAAGTTAGGCAAATTTGTATTGAAATACATATACAAAACTCACATAAAATAATGTAAATTTTTATGAAAATATATAAACAAACACATATAAAATAACGTAAATTTGAATAAAATATATACAAAATATACATTAAATATTTTCAATATGTATAAAATATATTATATTATATATATTTTATTGATATTTGCGTTATTTATGTGTATTTTGTATATGTTTTCTCATAGAAATTTACATTATTTTATTGGTATTTTGTCTATTTATTTTTATACGAATTACATGATTATTTGTGTATTTTGTACATTTTTTTATACGTATTTACATTATTTAATGTGTATTTTGTTTATATATTTTTATACAAATTTACGTTATTATATGTGTATTTGTATAAGTATTTTGATACAAATTTACATTATTTTATGTATTTTGTATTTATATTTCAATTCAAATTTAGCTTATTTTATGTGTATTTTGTATATCTGTTTATTTTAATACAAAATCAAATATTTTATGTTTTTTCGTATATATATTTTTATAAAAAATGCGTTATTTTATGGGTATTTTGCATCTTAATTTTCATACAAATTTACATTATTTTATTAATATTTTCTGTATTTATATTGATACGATTTTACATTATTTTATTTTTTTGTATATATTTTTTTATACATATTTACATTATTTATTGTGTTTTTTGTATATATATTTGATACATATTTACGTTATTTTAAGTTATTTTATGTGTATTTGTTAATATATTTTGACACAAATTTACAATATTTTATGGGTATTTTGTATATATATTTCAAAAGAAATTTACCTAGTTTTATGTGTATTTTGAATATCTATTTTCATACAAACTCAAATTATTTTTATGTATTTTTGTATATATTTCAATACAAATTTTAGTTATGTTATGTGTATTTTGTAAATCTATTTTCATTCAAATATATATTATTTTATTGGTATTTTGTTGATTTATATTGATACGAATTTACATTATTTTATATGCACTTTGTATATATATTTTTATACGCATTTACATTATTTAATATTTATTTTGAATATATAATTTTATACAAATTCATGGTATTTTATATGTATTTGTATATATATTTTCATATAAATTTACATTATTTTATGAGTATTTTATACATATATTTCATTACAAATTTACCTTATTTTATGTTTATTTTGTATGTGTATTTTGTACATTTATATTTATACAAATACACTTTCTTCTATTGGTATTTTGTTTATTTATTTTGTTTCGAATTTACATTATTTTATGTGCATTTTGTTTACATATTTTTATACGTATTTACTTAATTTTATGTGTATTTTGTATATATATTTTTATAGAAATCTACGTTATTTTATGTGTATTCGTATATATATTTTGAAACAAATTTACATTGTTTTATATGTATTTTTGCATATCTCTTTCAAAAGAAGTTTACCTTATTGTATGTGCATTTTGTATATTTATTTCAATACAAATTTAAATATTTTATGTGTATTTTGGTATATTTATTTTTATAAGAAATGCGCTATTTTATGGGAATTTTGCATCTTAATTTTCATACAAATTTACATTATTTTATTAATATTCGGCGTATTCATTTTGATACGATTTTACATTATTCTATTTGTTTTTTGTATATACTTTTTTATACATATTTACATTATTTAATGTGTATCTTGCATGTATATTTTATACAAATTTATTATCTATTATCTATTTTCATACAAATACACATTCTTTTCATGATATTTTGTTTATTTATTTTGACACGAATTTACATTATTTGATATGTATTTTGAATATATATTTTTATACGTATTTACATAATTTCATATGTATATTGTATATATATTTCTATAGAAATCTACTTTATTTTATGTGTATTCGTATATATATTTTGAAACAAATTTACTTTGTTTTATATGTATTTTTGAATATCTCTTTCAATACAAATTTACCTTACTGTATATGCATTTTGTATATTTATTACAATACAAATTTAAATATTTTATGTGTATTTTGGTATATATATTTTTATAAAAAATCCGATAATTTTAGTGAATTTTGCATCTTTATTTTCATACAAATTTACATTATTTTATTGATATTCTGTGTATTTATTTTGATACGATTTTACATTATTATTTTGTTTTTTTGTATATATTTTTTTCTACACATTTACATTATTTAATGTGTATCTTGCATATATATTTTATACAAATATACGTTATTTTAAGTGAATTTGTTTATATATTTTCATTCAAATTTACATTATTTGATGTGTATTTTGTATATGTATTTCAATACAAATTTACCTAATTTTATGTGTATTTTGTATATTTACGCATATACATTATTTAGTGTGTGTTTTGTATATATATTTTTATGCAAATTTACTTTATTATATGTGCATTTTTGTACATATATTTTTATAGAAATTTCCGTTATTTGTATATGTTTTCTCATACAAATTTACATTATTTTACTGCTATTTTGTTTATTTATTTTGATACGAATTACATGATTATATGTGTATTTTGTACATATTTTTTATACGTATTTACATTTCTTAATGTGTATTTTGTTTATATATTTTTAAACAAATCTACGTTATTATATGTATTTGTATAAATATTTTGATACAGATTTACATTATTTTATGTATTTTGTATGTACATTTCAATTCAAATTTAGATTATTTTAGCTGTATTTTGTATATATATTTTCATACAAATTTAATAACTTCTGTGTATTTTTGTATATAGTTTTATACAAATTTACGATATTTTATGTGTATTTTGTTTATTTATATTTATACAAATACACTTTCTTTTACTGGTATTTTGTTTATTTATTTTGATACGATTTTTATGTGTATTTTGTATTCATTATTTTATTGCTATTTTGTTTATTTATTTTGATACGAATTACATGATTATATATGTATTTTGTACATATTTTTTATAGGTATTTACATTACTTAATGTGTATTTTGTTTTTATATTTTTAAACATATCTACGTTATTATATGTATTTGCATAAGTATTTTGATACAGATTTACATTATTTTATGTATTTTGTTTGTACATTTCAATTCAAATTTAGTTTATTTTAGCTGTATTTTGTATATATATTTTCATATAAATTTACATTATTTTATGTGTATTTTGTACATATATTTCATTACAAATTTACCTTATTTTATGTTTATTTTGTATGTGTATTTTATGTGTATTTTGTATATATTTTATAGAAATCAACGTTATTTTATGTGTATTCGTATATATATTTTGAAACAAATTTACATTGTTTTATATGTATTTTGCATATCTGTTTCAATACAAGTATTTTGAATATCTATTTTCATACAAACTCAAATTATTTATATGTATTTTGTATATATTTTAATACAAATTTTAGTTATGTTATGTGTATTTTGTAAATCTATTTTCATTCAAATATATATTATTTTTTTGGTATTTTGTTGATTTATATTGATACGAATTTACATTATTTTATATGTACTTTTTATATTTTTTTATATGCATTTACATTATTTAATATTTATTTTGCATATATAATTTTATACAAATTCATGGTATTTTATGTGTATTTGTATATATATTTTCATATAAATTTACATTATTTTATGTGTATTTTGTACATATATTTCATTACAAATTTACCTTATTTTATAATTATTTTGTATGTGTATTTTGTACATTTATATTTATACACGTTTACTCATAGAAATTTATATTATTTTATTGGTATTTTGTTTATTTATTTTGTTACAAATTACATGATTATATGTGTATTTTGTACACATTTTTTTATACGTATTTACATTATTTAATGTGTATTTTGTTTATATGTTTTCATACAAATTTACGTTATTATATGTGTATTTGTATAAATATTTTGATACAAATTTACTTTATTTCATGTATTTTGTATATATATTTCAATTCAAATTTAGCTTATTTTGTGTGTATTTTGTTTATATTTTCATACAAATTTAATTACTTCTGTGTATTTTTGTATACAGTTTTATATAAATTTACGTTATTTTATGTGTATTTTGTATATTTATATTTATACAAATACACATTCTTTTATTGGTATTTTGTTTATTTATTTTGATACGAATTTACATTATTTTATGTGTATTTGTATATGTTTTCTCATACAAATTTACATTATTTTATTGCTATTTTGTTTATTTATTTTGATACGAATTACATGATTATATGTATGTTTTGTTCATATTTTTTAAACGTATTTACATTACTTAATGTTTATTTTGTTTATATATTTTTAAAGAAATCTACGTTATTATATGTATTTGTATAAATATTTTGATACAGATTTACATTATTTTATGTATTTTGTATGTACATTTCAATTCAAATTTAGCTTATTTTAGCTGTATTTTGTATATATATTTTCATATAAATTTACATTATTTTATGTGTATTTTGTACATATATTTCATTACAAATTTACCTTATTTTCTGTTTATTTTGTATGTGTATTTTGTACATTTATATTTATACAAATACACATTTTTTTATTGATATTTTGTTTATTTATTTTGTTTCGAATTTATATTATTTTATGTGTATTTTGTTTACATTTTTTTATGCGTATTTACCTAATTTTATGTGTATTTTGTATACATATTTTTATAGAAATCTACGTTATTTTATGTGTATTCGTATATATATTTTGAAACAAATTTACATTGTTTTATATGTATTTTTGCATATCTCTTTCAATAGAAGTTTACCTTATTGTATGTGCATTTTGTATATTTATTTCAATACAAATTTAAATATTTTATGTGTATTTTGGTATATATATTTTTATAAGAAATGCGCTATTTGATGGGAATTTTGCATCTTTATTTTCACACAAATTTACATTATTTTATTAATATTCGGTGTATTTATTTTGATACGATTTTACATTATTCTATTTGTTTTTTGTATATATTTTTTTATACATATTTACATTATTTAATGTGTATCTTGCATATATATTTTATACAAATTTATTATCTATTATTTATTTTCATACAAATAAACACTTTTCATGATATTTTGTTTATTTATTTTGACACGAATTTACATTACTTAATATGTATTTTATATATATATTTTTAAACGTATTTACATCATTTCATGTGTATTTTGTATATATATTTCAATAGAAATCTACGTTATTTTGTGTGTATTCGTATATATATTTTGAATCAAATTTACACTGTTTTATTTGTATTTTGTGCATCAATTTTAATACAAATTTAATTATTCTATGTGTATTTTTGTATATGTATTTTAATAAAAAATATATGCTTTATCTTATGGGTATTTTGCATCTTTATTTTTATACAAATTTAAATTATTTTATTGATATTCTGTGTAATTATTTTGATACGATTTTACATTATTCTATGTATAACAAAAATAAATACAGAATACATAAAAATAGATATGCAAAATACATATAAACAATGTAAATTTGTTTCAAAATATATGTATGAATACACATGAAATAAGGTAGATTTCTATAAAATATATATACAAAATACACATAAAATTAAGTAAATACGTATAAAAAATGTATACAAGATACACATAAAATAATGTAAATTAGTATCAAAATAAAAAAAACAAAATACCAATAAAAGAACGTGTATAAATAAATATATATATATATATATATATATATATATATATATATATATATATATATATATATATATATATATATATATATATATATATATATATATATATATATATATATATATATATTAAATAATATAAATTTGTTTAAAACTATACAAAATACACATGAAATGATGTAAATACGTATAAAATATATATAAAATACACATTAAATAATGTAAACTCGCGTCAAAATAAATAAACAAAATATCAATAAAAGAATGTGTATTTGTATGAAAATAGATATACAAAATACACATAAAAGAACCTAAATTTGTATCAAACTATATACAAAAATACACAAAAATATTTCAAATTTGTATGAAAATAAATATAGAAAATACACATAAAATTAGGTAAATTTGTATGGAAATACATTCACAAAATACACATAAAATAATGTAAATTTGAATGAAAATACATAAACAAATACACTTAAAATAACGTAAATTTGTATAAAAAAATATATACAAAACACAAATAGAATAATGTAAAATCGTATCAAAATAAATGCACAGAATATTAATAAAATAATGTAAATTTGTATGAAAATAAAGAGGCAAAATACCCATAAAATAACGCATTTTTTTTATTTATAAGAATATATATACCAAAATACACATAAAAAAATTAGATTTATTTTAAAATAAATATATAAAAAACACATACAATAATGTAAATTTGTATTGAAATAGATATGCAAAATACATATAAAGCAATGTAAATTTGTTTCAAAATATGTATACGAATACACATAAAATAACGTAGATTTCTATAAATATATATATATATATATATATATATATATATATACAAAATACACATAAAATGTATACAAAATACACATAAAATAATGTAAATTCGTATCAAAATAAATAAACAAAATACCAATAAAAGAATGTGTATTTGTATAAATATAAATATACAAAATACACATAAAATAACGTAAATTTATATAAAACTATATACAAAAATACACAGAAGTAATTAAATATTTATGAAAATATATACAAAATACACACAAAATAAGCTAAATTTGAATTGAAATATATATACAAAATACATGAAATAAAGTAAATTTGTATCAAAATATTTATACAAATACACATATAATAACGTAAATTTATATGAAAATATATAAACAAAATACACATTAAATAATGTAAATACGTATAATCATGTAATTCGTATCAAAATAAATAAACAAAATACCAATAAAATAATATAAATTTGTATGAGTAAACGTGTATGTTGCATATTTTTTCAATACAAATTTATCTTATATACGCATTTTGTATATTAGTTTTAATACAAATTTAATTATTCGATGTGTATTTTTGTATCTGTATTTTTATAAACATATGCTTTATTTTTTGGGTATTTTGCATCTCTATTTTCATACAAATTTACATTATTTTATTGATATTCTGCTCATTAATTTTGATACGAATTGACGTTATTCTATGTGTATTTTGTATATATTTTTCATACAAATTTACGGTATTTTATGTGTATTTGTTTATATATTTTGACACAAATTTAAAATATTTTATGGCTATTTTGTATATACATTTCAAAAGAAATTTACCTAGTTTTATGTGTATTTTGTATATCTATTTTCATACAAACTCAAATTATTTCTATGTATTTTTGTATATATTTTAATACAAATTTTAGTTATGTTATGTGTATTTTGTAAATTTATTTTCATTCAAATATATATTATTTTATTGGTGTTTTGTTGATTTATATTGATACGAATTTACATTATTTTATATGTAGTTTTTATATATATTTTTATACGCTTTTACATTAATTAATATTTATTTTGAATATATATTTTTATACAAATTCATGGTATTTTATGTGTATTTGTATATATATTTTCAAACAAATTTACATTGTTTTATATGTATTTTTGCATATCTCTTTCAATACAAATTTACCTTATTGTATATGCATTTTGTATATATATTTCAATACAAATTTAAATATTTAATGTGTATTTTGGTATATATATTTTTATAAGAAAATGCGCTATTTTAAGGGAATTTTGCATCTTTATTTTCATACAAATTTACATTATTTTATTAATATTCGTTGTATTTATTTTGATACGATTTTACATTATTCTATTTGTTTTTTGTATATACTTTTTTATACATATTTACATTATTTAATGTGTATCTTGCATATATATTTTATACAAATTTATTATCTATTATCTATTTTCATACAAATACACATTCTTTTCATGATATTTTGTTTATTTATTTTGACACGAATTTACATTATTTGATATGTATTTTGTATATATATTTTTATACGTATTTACATAATTTCATATGTATTTTGTATATATATTTCTATAGAAATCTACTTTATTTTATGAGTATTCGTATATATATTTTGAAACAAATTTACATTGTTTTATATGTATTTTTGAATATCTCTTTCAATACAAATTTACCTTACTGTATATGCATTTTGTATATTTATTTCAATACAAATTTAAATATTTTATGTGTATTTTGGTATATATATTTTTATAAAAAATGCATAATTATTGGGAATTTTAAATCTTTATTTTCATACAAATTTACATTATTTTATTGATATTCTGTGTATTTATTTTGATACGATTTTACATTATTCTATTTGTTTTTTGTATATATTTTTTTATACACATTTACTTTATTTAATGTGTATCTTGCATATATATTTTATACAAATTTACGTTATTTTAAGTGTGTTTGTTTATATATTTTCACTCAAATTTACATTATTTGATGTGTATTTTGTGTATGTATTTCAATACAAATTTACCTAATTTTACGTGTATTTTGTATATTTCTTTTCATACAAATTTAAATTATTTTTGTGTTTTTTTGTATATAGTTTTATTTAAATTTAGGTTATTTTATGTACTCATTTACATTATTTAATGTGTGTTTTGTATATATTTTTATGCAAATTTACTTTATCTTATGTGCATTTTTGTACATATATTTTTATAGAAATTTGCGTTATTTGTAAATGTTTTCTCATACAAATTTACATTATTTTATTGTTATTTTGTTTATTTATTTTGATACGAATTACATGATTATATGTGTATTTTGTTCATATTTTTTATACGTATTTACATTACTTAATGTGCATTTTGTTTATATATTTTTAAACAAATCTACGTTATTATATGTATTTGTATAAATATTTTGATATAAATTTACATTATTTTATGTATTTTGTATATATATTTCAATTCAAATTTAGTTTATTTTAGCTGTATTTTATATATCTATTTTCCAACAACTTTAATTACTTCTGTGTATTTTTGTATATAGTTTTATACAAATTTACGATATTTTATGTGTATTTTGTATATTTATATTTATACAAATTCTCATTCTTTTATTGGTATTTTGTTTATTTATTTTGATACGATTTTACATTATTTTATGTGTATATTGTATTCATTTTTTTATACGTATTTACTTCATTTTATGTGTATTTTGTATATATTTTTATAGAAATCAACGTTATTTTATGAGTATTCATACAAATTTACATTACTTTATTAATATTCTGTGTATTTATTTTTGATACGATTTTACATTATTCTATTTGTCTTTTGTATATATTTTTTTATACATATTTACATTATTTAATGTGTATTTTGTATATATATTTGATACAAATTTACGTTATTTTAAGTGTATATGTTTATATATTTCAATACAAATTTACCTAATTTTATGTGTATTTTGTATATTTATTTTCATAAAAATTTAAATTATTTTTGTGTATTTTTGTATATAGTTTTATACAAATTTAGGTTATTTTATGAGTATTTTGTATATCTATTTTCATACAAATACACATTCTTTTATTGATATTTTGTTCATTTATTTTGACGAGAATTTAAATTATTTAATGTGTATTTTGTATATATATATTTTTATACGTATTTACATCATTTCAAGTGTATTTTGTATATATATTTCTATAGAAATCTACGATATTTTATGTGTATTCGTATATAGATTTTTAAAAAAATTTACACTTCTATGTGCATTTTGTATATTTTTTCAATACAAATTTACCTTATTGTACCTGCATTTTGTATATTAATTTTAATACAAATTTAATTATTCTATGTGTATTTTTGTATATGTATTTTTAAAAAAATATGCTTTATTTTATGGGTATTTTGCATCTTTATTTTCATACAAATTTACGGTATTTTATTGATATTCTGCTCATTCATTTTGATACGATTTGACATTATTCTATGTGTATTTTGTATATATTTTTCATACAAATTTGGTATATATATTTTTATAAAAAATGCATAATTATTGGGAATTTTAAATCTTGTGTATTTCTTTATATATTTTGACACAAATTTACAATATTTTATGGGTATTTTGTATAAATATTTCAAAAGAAATTTACCTAGTTTTATGTGTATTTTGAATATCTATTTTCATACAAACTCAAATTATTTTTATGTATTTTTGTATATATTTCAATTAAAATTTTAGTTATGTTATGTGTATTTTGTAAATCTATTTTCATTCAAATATATATTATTTTATTGGTATTTTGTTGTTTTATATTGATACGAATTTACATTATTTTATGTGTATTTTGTATACATTTTTTTATAGGTATTTACTTCATTTTATGTGTATTTTGTATATATATTTTTATAGAAGTCTACGTTATTTTATGTGTATTCGTATACATATTTTGAAACAAATTTACATTGCTTTATATGTATTTTGCATATCTATTTCAATACAAATTTACCTTATTGTACATATAAAACAATGTAAATTTGTTTCAAAATATATGTACAAATACACATAAAATAACGTAGATTTCTATAAAAATATATATATACAAAATACACATAAAATTAAGTAAATACGTATAAAAAAATGTAAACAAAATACACATAAAATAATGTAAATTCGAAACAAAATAAATAAACAAAATACCAATAAAAGAATGTGTATTTGTATAAATATAAATGTACAAAATACACATACAAAATAAACATAAAATAAGGTAAATTTGTAATGAAATATATGTACAAAATACACATAAAATAATGTAAATTTATATGAAAATATATATACAAATACACATAAAATACCATAAATTTGTATATAATTATATATTCAAAATAAATATTAAATAATGTAAATGAGTATAAAAATATATATACAAAGTACATATAAAATAATGTAAATTCGTATCAATATAAATCAACAAAATACCAATAAAATAATATATATTTGAATGAAAATAGATTTACAAAATACACATAACCTAACTAAATTTTTGTATTGAAATATATACAAAAATACATAAAAATAATTTGAGTTTGTATGAAAATATATATTCAAAATACACATAAAACTAGGTAAATTTCTTTTGAAATATATATACAAAATACCCATGCAATATTGTAAATTTGTGTCAAAATATAAAAACAAATTCACATAAAACAACGTAAATTTGTATGAAAAATATATACAAAATACACACAGAATAATGTCAAATCGTATCAAAATGAATGAGCAGAATATCAATAAAATAACGTAAATTTGTATGAAAATAAAGATGCAAGATACCCATAAAATAAAGCATATTTTTATAAAAATACATATAGAAAAATACACATAGAATAATTAAATTTGTATTAAAATTAATATACAAAATGCATATACAATAAATTTAAATTTGATTGTATTGAATGAAATAAATATACAAAATAAACATAAAATAAGGTAAATTTGTAATAAAATATATGTAAGAATACACATAAAATAATATAAATTTGTATGAAAATATATATACAAATACACATAAAATAACATGAATTTGTATAAAATTTGTTTCAAAATATATACGAATACACACAATAAAATAACGTAAATTTTTATGAAAATGTATATATAAAATGCACATAAAATAATTTAAATACGTAGAAAAATATATATACAAAATACACATAAAATAATGTAAACTCGGAAAAAAATTAAATACACAAAATTCCAATAAAAGAATGTATATTTGTAGGAAAATATATATACAAAAAACAAATAAAATAACTAAAATTTGTATAAAAATATATACAAAAATACACAAAATAATTTAAATTTGTTTGAAAATAGATATGCAAAATACACAAAGTTAGGCAAATTTGTATTGAAATACATATACAAAACTCACATAAAATAATGTAAATTTGCATGAAAATATAAAAACAAATACATATAAAATAACGTAAATTTGGATAAAATATATATACAAAATATACATTAAATATTTTAAATATGTATAAAAATATATTATATTATATATATTTTTATTGATATTTGCGTTATTTATGTGTATTTTGTATATGTTTTCTCATAGAAATTTACATTATTTTATTGGTATTTTGTCTATTTATTTTGATACGAATTACATGATTATTTGTGTATTTTGTACATTTTTTTATACGTATTTACATTATTTAATGTGTATTTTGTTTATATATTTTTATACAAATTTACGTTATTATATGTGTATTTGTATAGGTATTTTGATACAAATTTACATTATTTTATGTATTTTGTGTATATATTTCAATTCTAATTTAGCTTATTTTATTTGTATTTTGTATATCTATTTATTTTAATACAAAATCAAATATTTTATGTTTTTTCGTATATATATATATATATATTTTTTTTTTAAATGCGTTATTTTATGGGTATTTTGCATCTTAATTTTCATACAAATTAACATTATTTTATTAATATTTTCTGTATTTATTTTGATACGATTTTACATTATTTTATTTGTGTTTTGTATATATATTTTTTATACATATTTACATTATTTAATGTGTTTTTGTATATATATTTGATACAAATTTACGCTATTTTAAGTCTATATGTTTGTATATTTTCATTCAAATTTACATTATTTTATGTGTATTTTGTATATGTATTTCAATACAAATTTGCCTAATTTTATATGTTTTTTGTATATTTATTTTCATACATGTTTAAATTATTTTTGTGTACTTTTGAATATATTGTTTTATACAAATTTAGGTTATTTTATGTGTATTTTGTATATCTATTTTCATACAAATACACATTCTTTTCATGATATTTTGTTTATTTATTTTGACACGAATTAACATTATTTAATGTGTATTTTGTATATATATTTTTATACGTATTTACATTATTTCAAGTGTATTTTGTATATATATTTCTATTGAAATCTGCGTTATTTTATGTGTATTCGTATATATATTTTGAAACAAATTTACATTGTTTTATGTGTATTTTGCATATTTTTTTAATACAAATTTACCTTATTGTATGTACATTTTGTATATTAATTTTAATACATATTTGATTAATCTATGTGTATTTTTGTATATGTATTTTTATAAAAATATGCTTTATTTTATGGGTATTTTGCATCTTTATTTTCATACAAATTTATATTATTTTATTGATATTCTGTGTATTTATTTTGATATGATTTTACATTATTCTATGTGTATTTTGTATATATATTTTATATAAAATGTATTTGTTTTCATTTCATTCAAATCTACATTATTTTATGTGTTTTTTGTACATGTATTTAAATACAAATTTAACTAGTTATATGTGTATTTTGTATATCTATTTGTATGTATAT
The DNA here is from genome assembly GCF_024679095.1 of Eriocheir sinensis. Lineage (NCBI taxonomy): Eukaryota > Metazoa > Arthropoda > Malacostraca > Decapoda > Varunidae > Eriocheir > Eriocheir sinensis. The sequence goes on from NW_026111522.1 coordinate 291,166, forward strand.
TTTCATAGAAATTTACTCTATTTTATGAGTATTCGTATATATATTTTGATACAAATTTACATTATTAATGTGTATTTTGCATATCTATTTCAATACAAATTTACTTTATTGTACGTGCATTTTGTATATTTATTTTAATACAAATTTAATTATTTTATATGTATTTTTGTATATATATTTTTATGCAAATATGCGTTATTATATGGATATTTTGCATCTTTATTTTCATACAAATTTACATTATTTTATTGATATTCTCTTTATTTATTTTGATACGATTTAAAATTATTCTATGTGTTTTTTGTATATATTTTTTTATATATATATTTACATTATTTAATGTTCATTTTGTATATATATTTTATCAAAATTTACATTATTTTATGTGTATTTGTTTATATATTTTCATACATATTTACATTATTTTATGTTTTTTGTATATATATTTTTCTACGTATTTAAATTATTTTATGCGTATTTTGTATATACATTTTCATAAAAAAAATTACGTTATTTTATTGTGTGTATAAGTATATATTTTGATACAAATTTTATACAAATTCGTGTTATTTAATGTGTATTTGTATATATATTTTCATACAAATTTATATTATTTTATGTGTATTTTTTCATATATTTCATTACAAATTTACCTTATTTTATGTTTATTTTGTATATTTATTTCATTCGATTTTAAATTATTTTATGTGTATATTTGTATTTGTATTTTGGTTATTTTATGTGTATTTTGTATATATATTTTCATCCAAAATTACATTATTTTATTGGTATTTCTTAATTTAATTCGATACGAATTTAGATTATTTCATCGGTATTTTGTATACATATTTTTATACTCATTTACTTTATCTAATGTGTGTTTTGTATATATATATTTTTATGCAAATTTTTTTAATGTTCATTTTTGTACATATATTTTTATAGAAATTTGCGTTATTTTATGTATATAGTTTTATATAAATTTACGTTATTTTATGTGCATTTTGTATATTTATATTTAAAAAAATACACATTCTTTTATTGGTATATTGTTTATTTACATTTATACGAATTTACATTATTTTATGTGTATTTTGTATTCATTTTTTTTATACGTATTTTCTTAATTTTATGTGTATTTTGTATATGTATTTTTTATAGAAATCTACGTTATTTTATGTGTATTCGTATATATATTTTGAAACAAATTTACATTATTTTATATGTATTTTGCATATCTATTTCAATACAAATTTACCATATTGTATGTGCATTTTGTATATTTATTTTAAAACAAGTTCAAATATTTTATATGTATTTTGGTATCAATAATTTTATAAAATATGCGTTATTTTATAGGAATTTTGCATCTTAATTTTCATTTTATATGTACTTTATATATATATTTTTATACGCTCTTACATTATTTAATATTTATTTTGAATATATATTTTTATACAAATTCATGGTATTTTATGTGGATTTGTATATATATTTTCATATAAATTTACATTATTGTATGTGTATTTTGTACATATATTTTATTACAAATCTACCTTATTTTATGTTTATTTTGTATGTGTATTTTGTATATTTATATTTATCCAAATACACATTCTTTTATTGGTATTTTGTTTATTTATTTTAATTCGAATTTACATTATTTTATATGTATTTTGTATACATTTTTTTATACGTATTTACTTAATTTTATGTGTATTTTGTATATATATTTTTATAGAAATCTACGTTTTTTTATTTGTATTCGTATATATATTTTGAAACAAATTTACATTGTTTTATATGAATTTTTGCAAATCTCTTTCAATACAAATTTACCTTATTGTATGTGCATTTTGTATATTTATTTCAATACAAATTTAAAAATTTTATGTGTATTTTGGTATATATATTTTTATAAGAAATGCGCTATTTTATAGGAATTTTGCATCTTTATTTTCATACAAACTTACATTTTTTTTATTAATATTCGGTGTATTTAATTTGATACGATTTTACATTATTCTATTTGTTTTTTGTATATACTTTTTATACATATTTACATTATTTAATGTGTATCTTGCATATATATTTTATACAAATTTATTATCTATTATCTATTTTCATACAAATACACATTCTTTTCATGATATTTTGTTTATTTATTTTGACACGAATTTACATTATTTGATATGTATTTTGTATATATATTTTTATACGTATTTACATAATTTCATATGTATTTTTAATAGATATTCAAAATACACATAAAATAACCTAAATTTGTATCAAACTACATACAAAAATACACAAAAATATTTTAAATTTGTATGAAAATAAATATACAAAATACACATAAAATTAGGTAAATTTGTATGGAAATACATATACAAAATTCACATAAAATAATGTAAATTTGAATGAAAATACATAAACAAATACACTTAAAATAACGTAAATTTGTATAAAAAAATATATACAAAACACAAATAGAATAATGTAAAATCGTATCAAATAAATACACAGAATATTAATAAAATAATGTAAATTTGTATGGAAATAAAGAGGCAAAATACCCATAAAATAACGCATTTTTTTATTTATAAAAATATATATACCAAAATACACATAAAAAAATTAGATTTGTATTAAAATAAATATATAAAAAACACATACAATAAGGTAAATTTGTATTGAAATAGATATGCAAAATACATATAAAGCAATGTAAATTTGTTTCAAAATATGTATACGAATACACATAAAATAACGTAGATTTCTATAAATATATATACAAAATACACATAAAATGATGTAAATACGTATAAAAAAATGTATACAAAATACACATAAAATAATGTAAATTCGTATCAAAATAAATAAACAAAATACCAATAAAAGAATATGTATTTGTATAAATATAAATATACAAAATACACATAAAATAACGTAAATTTACATAAAACTATATACAAAAAATACACAGAAGTAATTAAATTTGTATGAAAATATATACAAAATACACACAAAATAAGCTAAATTTGAATTGAAATATATATACAAAATACATGAAATAAAGTAATTTTGTATCAAAATATTTAAACAAATACACATATAATAACGTAAATTTGTAGGAAAATATATAAACAAAATACACATTAATTAATGTAAATACGTATAAAAAAATGTGTACAAAATACACATATAATCATGTCCTTCGTATCAAAATAAATAAACAAAATACCAATAAAATAATATAAATTTGTATGAGTAAACGTGTATGTTGCATATTTTTTCAATACAAATTTATCTTTTTATATACGCATTTTGTATATTAATTTTAATACAAATTTAATTATTCGATGTGTATTTTTGTATCTGTATTTTTATAAACATATGCTTTATTTTTTGGGTATTTTGCATCTTTATTTTCATACAAATTTACATTATTTTATTGATATTCTGCTCATTCATTTTGATACGAATTGACATTATTCTATGTGTATTTTGTATATATTTTTCATACAAATTTACGTTATTTTATGTTTATTTGTTTATATATTTTGAGACAAATTTACAATATTTTATGGCTATTTTGTATATACATTTCAAAAGAAATTTACCTAGTTTTATGTGTATTTTGTATATCTATTTTCGTACAAACTCAAATTATTTCTGTGTATTTTTGTGTATATTTTCATACAAATTTTAGTTATGTTATGTGTATTTTGTAAATTTATTTTCATTCAAATATATATTATTTTATTGGTGTTTTGTTGATTTATATTGATACGAATTTACATTATTTTATATGTACTTTGTATATATATTTTTATACGCTTTTACATTATTTAATATTTATTTTGAATATATATTTTTATACAAATTCATAGTATTTTATGTGTATTTGTATATATATTTTCATATAAATTTACATTATTTTATGTGTATTTTGTACATATATTTTATTACAAATCTACCTTATTTTATGTTTATTTTGTATATGTATTTTGTATATTTATATTTATCCAAATACACATTCTTTTATTGGTATTTTGTTTATTTATTTTATATCGAATTTACATTATTTTATGTGTATTTTGTATACATTTTTTTATACGTACGTATTTACCTAATTTTATGTGTATTTTGTATATATATTTTTATAGAAATCTACTTTTTTTTATGTGTATTCGTATATATATTTTGAAGCACAATTACATTGTTTTATATGTATTTTTGCATATCTCTTTCAATACAAATTTACCTTATTGTATGTGCATTTTGTATATTTATTTCAATACTAATTTAAATATTTTATGTGTATTTTGGTATATATATTTTTATAAGAAATGCGCTATTTTATGGGAATTTTGCATCTTTATTTTCATACAAATTTACAATATTTTATTAATATTCGGTGTATTTATTTTGATACGATTTTACATTATTCTATTTGTTTTTTGTATATACTTTTTTATACATATTTACATTATTTAATGTGTATCTTGCATATATATTTTATACATATTTATTATCTATTATCTATTTTCATACAAATACACATTCTTTTCATGATATTTTGTTTATTTATTTTATTTTGAATTTACATTATTTGATATGTATTTTGTATATATATTTTTATACGTATTTACATAATTTCATATGTATTTTGTATATATATTTCCATAGAAATCTACTTTATTTTATGTGTATTCGTATATATATTTTGAAACAAATTTACATTGTTTTATATGTTTTTTTGAATATCTCTTTTAATACAAATTTACCTTACTGTATATGCATTTTGTATATTTATTTCAATACAAATTTAAATATTTTATGTGTATTTTGGTATATTTATTTTTATAAAAAATGCGATAATTTTGGGGAATTTTGCATCTTTATTTTCATACAAATTTACATTATTTTATTGACATTCTGTGTATTTATTTTGATACGATTTTACATTATTCTATTTGTTTTTTGTATTTATTTTTTTATACACATTTACATTATTTAATGTGTATGTTGCATATATATTTTATACAAATTTACGTTATTTTAAGTGTATTTGTTTATATATTTTCATTCAAATTTACATTATTCTATGTGTATTTTGTATATGTATTTCAATACAAATTTATTTTAATTAGAAATTACATTACTTAATGTGTATTTTGTATACATTTTTTTTACGTATTTACTTAATTTTATGTGTATTTTGTATATATATTTTTATAGAAATCTACGTTTTTTTATTTGTATTCGTATATATATTTTGAAACAAATTTACATTCTTTTATATGTATTTTTGCATATCTCTTTCAATACAAATTTACCTTATTGTATGTGCATCTTGTATATTTATTTCAATGCAAATTTAAATATTTTATGTGTATTTTGGTATATATATATTTATAAGAAATGCGCTATTTTATGGGAATTTTGCATCTTTATTTTCATACAAATTTACATTATTTCATTAATATTCGGTGTATTTATTTTGATACGATTTCACATTATTCTATTTGTTTTTTGTATATATTTTTTTTTATACATATTTACATTATTTAATGTGTATCTTGCAAATATATTTCATACAAATTTATTATCTATTATTTATTTTCATACAAATACACATTCTTTTCATGATATTTTGTTTATTTATTTTGAAACGAATTTACCTAGATATGTATTTTGTATATATATTTTTATACGTACGTATTTACATAATTTCATGTGTATTTTGAATATATATTTCTATAGAAATCTACGTTATTTTATGTGTATTCGTATATATATTTTGAAACAAATTTACTTTGTTTTATATGTATTTTTGAATATCTCTTTCAATACATATTTACCTTACTGTATATGCATTTTGTATATTTATTTCAATACAAATTTAAATATTTTATGTGTATTTTGGTATATATATTTTTATAAAAAATGCGCTATTTTATGGTAATTTTGCATCTTTCTTTTCATACAAATTTACATTATTTTATTGATATTCTGTGTATTTATATTGATAGGATTTTACATAATTCTATTTCTTTTTTGTATATATTTTTTTATACACATTTACATTATTTAAAGTGTATCTTGCATATATATTTTATACAAATTTACGTTATTTTAAGTGTATTTGTTTATATATTTTCATTCAAATTTACATTATTCTATGTGTATTTTGTATATGTATTTCAATACAAATTTACCTAATTTTATATGTATTTTGTATATTTCTTTTCATACAAATTTTAAATATTTTTGTGTATTTTTGTATATAGTTTAATACAAATTTAGGTTATTTTATGTACGCATTTACATTATTTAATGTGTGTTTTGTATATATATTTTTATGCAAATTTACTTTATTTTATGTGCATTTTTGTACATATATTTTTTTAGAAATTTGCGTTAACTTATGTGTATTTGTATATGTTTTCTCATACAAATTTACATTATTTTATTGCTATTTTGTTTATTTATTTTGATACGAATGAAAATAGATATACAAAATATACATAAAATAAACTAAATTTGTATTGAAATATATATACAAAATACATAAAATAATGTAAATTTGTATCAAAATATTTTAACAGATGCGCATAAAATAACTTAAATTTATTTTAAAATATACAAAATACACATTAAATAATGTAAATATGTATAAAAAAATATATACAAAACACAAATAGAATAATGTAAAATCGCATCAAAATAAATACACAGAATATTAATAAAACAATGTAAATTTGTATGAAAATAAAGATGCAAAATACCCATTAAATAACGCTTTTTTTTTTAAATATATATACCAAAATACACATGAAAAATTAATTTGTATTAAAATAAATATAAAAAATACACATACAATAAGGTAAATCTGTATTGAAATAGATATGCAAAATACATATAAAACAATGTAAATTTGTTTCAAAATATATACGAAAACATAAAATAACGTAGATTTGTATAAAAATATATATACAAAATACACATAAAATGATGTAAATACGTATAAGAAAATGTATATAAAATACACATAAAATAATGTAAATTCGTATCAAAATAAATAAACAAAATACCAATAAAAGAATGTGTATTTGTATAAATATAAATATACAAAATACACATAAAATAACGTAAATTTGTATAAAACTATACAAAAATACACAGAAGTAATTAAATTCGTATGAAAACAGATATACAAAATACAGATAAAATAAACTAAATTTGAATTGAAATGTATATACAAAAATACATAAAAATAATTTGAGTTTGTATGAAAATAGATATTCAAAATACACATAAAACTAGGTAAATTTCTTTTGAAATATATATACAAAATACCCATAAAATATTGTAAATTTGTGTCAAAATATATAAACAAATACACATAAAATAACTTAAAAAAACGTAAATTTGTATCAAATATATATACAAAAAACACATTAAATAATGTAATTATGTATAAAAAAATATATACAAAACACAAATAAAATAATGTAAAATCGTATCAAAATAAATACAGAAAATATTAATAAAATAATGTAAATTTGTAAGAAAATTAAGATGCAAAATACCCATAAAATAACGCATTTTTTATAAAAATATATATACGAAAAAACATAAAATATTTGATTTTATATTAAAATAAATAGATATACAAAATACACATAAAATAAGCTAAATTTGAATTGAAATATATATACAAAATACATGAAATAATGTAAATTTGTATCAAAATACTTATACACTTATACAAATACACATATAATAACGTAAATTTGTATAAAAATATATAAACAAAATACACATTAAATAATGTAAATACGTATAAAAAAATGTACAAAATACAGAAATAATCATGTAATTCGTATCAAAATAAATAGACAAAATATCAATAAAATAATGTAAATTTCTATGAGAAAACATATACAAAATACACATAATTAACGCAAATATCAATAAAAAAATATATAATATAATATATTTTTATACATATTTAAAATATTTAATGAATATTTTGTATTTATATTTTATCCAAATTTACGTTATTTTATATGTATTTGTTTATATATTTTCATACAAATTTACATTATTTTATGTGAGTTTTGTATATGTATTTCAATACAAATTTGCCTAACTTTATGTGTATTTTGCATATCTATTTTCAAACAAATTTAAATTATTTTTTGTGTATATTTGTATATATTTTTATACAAATTTTAGTTATTTTATTTGTTTTTTGTATATATATTTTCCTACAAATATACATTCTTTTATTGGAATTTTGTGTATTTAATTTTTTACGAATTTACATTATTTTATGTGTATTTTGTATATATATTTTTCTACGTATTTAAATTATTTTATGTATATTTTATATATACATTTTCATAAAAATGTACGTTATTGTATTGTGTGTATTCGTATATATTTTGAAACAAATTTTATACAAATTTATGTTATTTTATGTGTATTTGTATATATATTTTCATACAAATTTATATTATCTCATGTGTATTCTTACATATATTTTATTACAAATTTACCTTATTTTGTGTTTATTTTGTATATTTATTTCATTCAATTTTAAATTATTTAATGTGTATATTTGTATTTGTATTTAGGTTATTTTATGTGTTTTCTATATATATTTTCATCCAAAATTACATTATTTTATTGTTATTTTCTTAATTTAACTCGATACGAATTTAGATTATTTCATAGGTATTTTGTATACATATTTTTATACTCATTTACATTATCTAATGTGTGTTTTGTATATATTTTTTTATGCAAACTAATTTTATGTGC